>NW_009230865.1:0-8899 GCF_000690835.1 Fulmarus glacialis
CCCGGCCCCCCAGGGCTCCCCACAGCCCAGGGTCCCACGTCAGCCCCTGGGGCCGTCACCCCTGCCCCAGCGATGCTGCAGCAGGGTCGGTCTCCAGCTCCCCCCAGCCCTGCCCGGCCTCAGCCCCATGTCCCAGCCCGGCCTCAGCCTGTCCCAGGGAGGTTCCTGGTGCCCAGGGGCTGCCCTGCGGCCTGCTGGCTGCCTGCTCCTGGATGGGGGTGGTTCAGGCCCTGGCTGCCAGGCCCTGTCCCGAGGGACCCCCATGGGCAGCCCCCGACGGACGCAGGGAGCCACAGGCCCTCACAGAGTCCTGACAGAATATGTATCAAATGGTCTTACAATGAAACCTGCGTGGCGCAGAGTTAGTGCCATTCAGTATTTATTGGTTAGGCTGGAGTGCTTTTCATACGCTTAGCTGCTGGTTTTGCCTTAAAAACTTCACAATGTAAGTAAGGGCCACTCAACCTCCAGAAGGAGCGGCAGGCTGTGTGCTGAGGAAAGGGACAGAGGGAGTGGTGCTGGCCTCGGAAAGGGGAGAGGAAAACAGACCTCCTCAGCCTGGCAGGGAGGCAGAGCTGTGGGTACAGCCGTGGGCTGTGCCTGCAGCCTCCGCGATACCTCCGGACACACCTCAACATTGTTTCAGAAAGCTATTTGCTTTATGGGTAAGGAGAAAAATGCAAATGTGATGCAAATTAAACAGCTTCCACTGCAGATCGTAATTTAGGTGTAGCTGTATGAAGCAGTACAAATCATACCAGATACTTGCACGGCTAAACCAGCACGGCTTTACTTGTGTGTGTGTCTCAATTTCTAGTTGCTAAAATGAAGATAATCTCTTTTTTCCCATTAACCTGTCTGTCTTGCCTAAAGAGGTAGGCCTCTGTGCCAAGTCTTTCCCACTGTTTCTCAGAAACCGCCTTTTTGGCCTGAGCATCTACATGGTAATGCACCATAAACCACAGGTATAATTAACAAATGTTGGCTATTCCTAATTGGCGCTGTAACCAGCCCTAACTGGGGTGCTATGGCAGAAGGGATGGTGACTCACAAGGATATTTGAAGGAGCAGATATTAATGACTCTTACACACCTTGCCTGAAGTAAAGCTCAAAACTGTGATAATACATCAAGCTGCTAAACAGGTCTAAATTCTGGCCAGGACAATGCCATGCACTATAGCACTAGCTGAGCTGATCTAATTAAAGCCTACAATTTCCTCTAGGCTTTAATTCAATCAGTTACTACATGCCAAAGTTCAATTTCCTCAATTAGGGTTTCAAAAAGTCTTAGATTAAGTCACCAATTGGACCTAAAGCCTACTCAAGAAGCTCACTGACTAGTGTCTTGGGGCAGAATCTAAAAAAATGTAAAGAATAAGAGAAATGAGAATTGTCAGGCTTATTGACTTCAATAAATTGGAATCTGTCCTGCATACTCTAAGCTTCTCCTACCCATTTGTTACCCATTTACTTTCTCTGAAACAATTATTTGCCTTGTTAATTTCAAATTATGGTGGTGTTCTGAAATTGGAGGGCACTAGCATTTTCTTTGGAAAGTCTCAGTTGTCCTTGCATTTCACCTCCTGTTTCACTTGTTGGGAGGGAGGGGGGAAGATGCGGAAAGAAGTACTGTTTACCATGCTTGGAATGAGATTAAAACCATATAGAATACTCTTGTTTTTATGGGAAATCTTTTAATTGTCTTGAAATCTGAAATTTTCTCGCACAACTGAGCTAATCAGAAAATTTAAATATGTATCTGGTGTTATTACTTCTGAACTGGTGTTACAAGAAGGGTTTACATTCACAGAAAAATGGTAACATGAATGAAAATAAATGTACTGAAGAAAAAAAGCCTAAAATTAAATGAAGGATAGATGCATTCTGGATCTTCTAGCTTCAACATCATTAAAGGGATTGTCCGCTTGCTTGCTTGCATGCTTAGCCTTGCTGTTTATGTAATTCACTGCTTTTAATTTAAAGTAAAAAGAAAAAATACCAGTGAAATAGTAGCCATTTTTAACAAAGGCCTAATGTTTCTGTAGTCTAAATGAGTACTTGTCTAGATTGTTAAACTGCTGTACAACAGGAAGCCCCTTCCAACTAATGCATTGTAATTACAATGACAGCAATAAAATATGTGAGGTTTTTTTTTTTCTTGTAGTGGGCAGTCACTTAAAATGACGTATTGATGAAAGATCCTGTCTGAAAGGCTATACTTTGTACAAAATACTTTATATAAACAGATCACTATATTTGAAAGACATTTTTAAAATTGTAGCACTATAAATCTGTTTTAAGAATGGATAAATTAGTTTTGTCCATCATATTCTAGCTTTAATTCATTTAGTCCAAGAAAATCCTTCTTCACTTGGCAGACACTCATACTTCATCTTAATTTGGCTATTTTATAAAGCTTGTGTTGATTTTACTTGTAATATTTTGCTGCCTTTTAATGGAGACAGATTGTATTTCATATTTACTTCATTCTGTTACGCAGGTCTTAAAGTGGCACTGTAATAAGAAGCACTTCTATTATACTTGACCGAATAGCATAAAATGTGTATGATAAATACATATGAAACAATATTCATTATTCAGTAAAGCATCAGCCCATATTTTTCTAGATGGATAAAAGCCTTACCTTGTTTAAAACCTGTTCTGACTGTACTAGCATTGTACGTCTGAGGTTTTAAACCTGGCTTAGACCTACTATTAATGTAAAACTGAGAAAACAGAAATGCAGCACCTGGGATGTGAAATTGTAATTTTATTTTGTAATAATGCAAAAAGCAGAGGTTACAGAATTTCCATCTTTGGAGATATGCAAAAATTAGACATGACCCTGAGCAACATGATCTGACCTTGAAGTTGGATCCAATTTATGACTGAGTGGACCGTTGGACCAGATGACCGCCAGAGATCCTTTCTCACCTCAGTTATTCTGTGCTTATATGATTCTGCATTAATATGTTTCAAGTATTCATCAGAATAGAACAAATTGCAGAAGCAATACAATATAAGGCAAGTAGTGATGCAAGTTTTGTCCTGATGACAAGTATGTCATTGTCGTGGTTTAACCCCAGCCAGCAACTAAACACCACGCAGCCACTCACTCAACCCCCCCCCACCCACCCCCCGCCTCCGGTAGGATGGGGGAGAGAATTGGGAGGGCACAATGGGTTGAGATAAACACAGTTTAATAACTGAAATAAAACAAAGTAGAACAGTAATAATAACAATGATAACAACAACAATAACAGAATATACAAAGCAGGCGATGCAAAATGCAACTGCTCACCGACCGCTGACTGATACCCAGCCCATCCCCAGACGCAAGAGCCCCCCTTTCCCGGACCACGCCTCCTAATTATATACTGAGCATGACGTCACATGGTATGGAATACCCCACTGGCCAGCTGGGTCAGCCGCCCCAGCTATGCACCTGGCAGAGCACGGGAAGCCGAAAAGTCCCAGGTGCAAGTGGCACTGCGCAACAAGCAAAACATCAATGGGCCATCAATGTTCCTCTCATACTAAACCCAAAACACAGCACCCCCCACCTACTGGGAAGAAAGTTAACTCTGTCCCAGCCAGAACCAGGACAGTCAAACTATCAGTTGAGTAAATCATGTCTTCTCCTGACGTAGCTTAAGCTTATATATACTGTTAAGAAGGTGCATGGATTGCATTGAAGGAAACGTAAGGTTAATTACATGTTGAAGTGATGGCACAGATTGGGTTAAAATTAGAAATTCCTTAGTATCATTATTTGTAATTTTGTTTTGGCATCTAAAGAACAACTACAACGTATTAAGCATACTTAAATGTTGAATGTACATATTACATACTCCTCCTGTAAATCATTACAATCCACTAGCAGTATCTGAGTAATGATTTTCTTATAAATATAGAGAGACTGAAAACCCCAAAACACTTCAGTTCAAGTGAGCGATAAACATTATGAGATGAATTCATACACAAGAAAGTATCCATAAAAATACAATTAGTTAGGAATGGAAGAAATTGACAAAGGATCAAATCCAAAGTATAACAGATGTGGATTTTAGGAGCCTAAGCACAACACTGCACTTCAAAACTGCTCATTCTGTGGCTGCCTAGCCCTGGTGGTGCTTATTTGTGACAAGAAAATGAGAATTTTAATTCAGACACCCCGCTTTCCACCAGTAGACACAATCCAGGGGAAAATGTCATGGAAAGAGAATCTACACTCTACTTTACTTACTGATTTTTTCCAAAAAGAAAGTAGGTGACAGAAGGAGACGAACTCTGCAGCTTACAGAGTATCCGCTTGGAAGGGAGGCATCCTGAATTTGTGAACCCTGCTCCTAGGACTGTTTATGCACTGTACCCTAGGAAATCATGAACAAAAAAGAAGAAATACTCTGCCACCAAAACTACTGTTTTGATTGCACAAGAGATTAATTTAAAGGGTACAGGACAACTGAGGAAGCTGTTGTAACTAAAAGCATGAAGCAGGAGAGTAGAGTAGATGCTAGGGTTGAAATACCTCTATTCTTAACACAGCGCTGGCCCAGGCTCAAGTAAAATGTGATATAGAAAGCAGAAGAAATCAACAGACTGCATGAACAAAAGAGAATTGTGCATTTTTAGTACAACATAAGAACGAAATCAATTAAATGCCTGCACTGGCCAAAGAAGATTTGGATAAGCAGAAAAATAAATTATTCCTTCAGACAGTGATAAAAGGAAAGGATTGGCTGGAGCCAAATCAGTCAGACTATGCTGCTACGATGACCTAGCCTTAGGTACTGAAGACATAGCTGAAAATAATGAAAGTAAATTTGAAAACAAAAAATGTGGTGTTAACATCCTCCTTAAATACTTCTTTGGTGTTATTTATTTTTTATTTAAAGAGCCTCTATCTCATAAAAAAAGACAGATGGATGCTTAAGTACAACATTTTTTGAAGGGACTGTGTATCATAAGAGAAGATGAGAATAATATGTAAATAGGTCAACAGATAATAAGCAATAAACATATTTTCATTAGATACAGTAAATTTTTGTGTATAGTTTAATAGCTGACATTGCCTTTGTCTGGTCCAAGACGACAGTGGTGGGACAAAAGTGCAAATAGGCATGTGAGTTACTAAGGAGGACGGTGCACAACCTTTTCACAAGTCTCACGTTTCCATCGCATAGTGCTGCTGTCATTCATTCCTTTTGCCTTATGTACTCTCCCTTGCTAGTGCATTGTAGCTATTCACCTCCTGTCACATACCACTGGTAGTGGCCAGCAGTCAGAGACCCACAGTGGTCAACTAGTAACAATTCCTTACATTCTTCCATGACAGCCATGCCTCTTTCTTTTGCCATGCTCTAGCTCAACACACAACAGCTACATGGGCACTTGTGTATTATTATCTATACTAGTTGGGTAGATCAATGCTGCAGAGCCCTTCCAATTCATACTTCAACAACCAATGTATGTGCCTGTCATTATGCTTGCTGACCAGAGCTGAATGTGCAGGAATCTTGGTGCAGTCTCTGCAGCAGAAGGATGTGCCCTCTCTCTGCCATGCACATCCATACAGCCTAACGGCATCCATATCTAGGGTGTTAGTCACACTGTTCCACAGGTATTTAATAAAAGATGCCCATTATCTGTGAGCCTGCCAAAGACCACACAGGCTCCCAGATACAGGAACTCATCATATCAGTACAGGCATGGTCAATCAGGATGTTTCTGAAATGGATGAATTTACAAACAGTAGACAGTTCATCTCCAGTTGAGGTTATGGCAAGTACTATCACAGCTTTTTTCCAGAAGCTGACCAGCTAATGGACACATGCTCTTCATTTCCTTCTTGTTTACAGCTTATTCAAATTAAACTGCAGAAATATCAAAAAGTTCACCTCTAGCTGGAAGTCCTCCTTAGGATTTTTGACCAATGCAGATTATTGGGGAAAAAAAAAAATCACAGATGTTTGTCTGGCAACAGCTCTGAGTCTAGAAAGCTTGAGCAGTTTCCCAGCAGCCAGGAAAGATTCCAAAACTCACTTGGAGCTGTGGTTACACTGCCCTGTCCAATACATTTGAGTAGAACAACCTGAATAGGATTAGTTCAGAAACGTTTCCCAGCTTCTTTCTATTTATGGCAAGGAAATGTTTGGCTAGGGCTCAGTTGATCCTGACTCTGCAGTTTGAGTGACTAAGCACCATTAAGAAGTTCTCAGGAAAGCTAAGCATCTTAGTTAGTCTTCAAAGCCTGGATTGACTGACTGTCAAAAGCTTTAGTGCTGTTAGAGGCCAAGCAGAGATCTTGAGGTCACTTCTGATGGTCCTTTTCTCGTCTATGCTGAGTAGTGCAATAATTATTATGGTGTGCAAATCACCCTGAGTACACTGCTTTCTTTGGATACAACCTGTAACACTTTTGGGGCTTATGTACAAACTAACGACAAACACCACGAGTGGACATGTCACTTCACTACCTACCCACTGCTCTGGGATTATTCCATCAAATCTTAGCATACATTATAACTGGGTGGGCTTTTACTCATTCTGGCTCGTGCAGGACTACCATCATTTTCTTTCTTCTTCATGCTAACACTGGTGGTATACCACCCCAAAAAAACAAGAAGGAAAAAAAAAAAAAAGACCGTAAGCACAGCGATGGCTGTACTCTGCAGTTATCTGTGAAGTTATTGAGATTATCTTCAGGCAAAAGACCCAACAAGTCTGACCTGCAACAACTAATGGTCTGCGGGAATCACACTGATATGTAGGCCAACACTACGTGCCCCATTGCCTCAAATACCTATTAGGAATAGTGGTTGCTTATGTGGTATCTGTAGAATACTGATCAAGAAATGAGCAGGTGATCTTCTCTCTCCTTTTCTAGGAGCAGTAAATAACAGGATCAGTAAGAAAAGGTGGGCAAAGAAGACCGAAGCCAAGTGGATTCATTTGGTGGCAGGGATTTGTGTGGCCAATGAAGATGCAGTGCCAGGGACTAAGTGACTCGTGAACATTGAACAGTGGCTCTGTCACAGCTGGACTCTGTCACAGTTGAGTACAAAGATGTTGCAAACTAGTTGGTTCTGATTGCTTCTTCCCCAGCTGTGCAAGACACGTGGGCTTTGGATTGACAAGAGATTTCAGACATCAGAGGCCAGAAGGTCTGAGTGGGCAATGTGAAGTAAGGAGGCTAAGCAGAATGGGTCTCGTTTGTAAACAGGATGTGGTTATTGGGTAAGAGCTGGAGGCCCCAAGGAAGCTCTGAAATACAGCAGCTAAATCCTGAGAGATAACGGGGATGTTCGCTGAACTATGAAATTAAAAGGCCTACTACGGTTCCCACTGACGTCCCAGTGAGAGGGAAGGTTGCCACTAATTTTTTACAGGAAGAGTTGAAGTCCAAGAAAGCATTGATTTGTTGAATGGCATCAACTAGGAAGTGTGAGGGAAGAGAACTGCTGTTGTCTCAACCTTGTGTATACTACATTATTTGCTTAAATGTTTGCAAGTCTTGGTACAATGTTGCAATAATGAATGAGGTTCTCCTTGTGTTAGGTGTTAACAGAAAATGAAATCTAATCTCTCCTCTAAAAATGTATAGCCCTGTTAAAGAGTGGATTCAAGGACCAAGCACATAGAAGGTAAGGAAATGAAAGTGACTGAAGTATGCAAAAAGAGTGCTTTTAAAGTCCTTTAATTCTTCATCCAGTTTTGAGTTTGTTTTTTTTTTCTGTGATTAATATTACTATAAACAATGAGGCTACTTGTGCTATGAAAGTTATAACTAGGAGTGTTCGCAGGGCCTGGCTTAACATACACTGACAACAGAACTCAAATGGACTAGAACTTACATTCTTAAAGTTATACCTGTACATATGTCTTTATCTGTAACTGTGTTTACCATTTAGTCAAACATGGCCAAGTTCTAGAAGTTTTCTTCCCAGTTTAGTATGTTACAATAAACATGTGTGAATAGATGGAAGAATTAGACATTATTTCTGTAAATTATAAACTGTTAGCTAAAATATGCAATGGCTAATTAAAGACACTGAAAATGCACACATTTCTCTCTTGAAGTTAAGTTAATTTTTATATCAGATATTTACTGATCCTTATCTAAGTCTACTTCTTTTATTTCTAGGACTTTTGCCATCTCTGGAAGCATTCTTTCACACTTCACCAAGATGATTGGAGGAAGCGTCCAACAGTCCTGGTAACACAGGGGAACAGCTATGTAAATTCATGACTCAGTCACTTTGTAAGAATATTCAAATTGTTTTGGTTTCTTTCAAATGCTTATACAACATATGCCTGTGGGCAATATGGCTGGAAATTGACATGGGGTTACAGGTCTAAGAAGAGTTTCTGGAATTTTTACTTTTGAGGTTATGGTGATGGCTGCACCATAACTATTTTGCTGCATTCTGATTTCGCTTATCCCTCTGTGCACTATTACATTCACTGTGCTACTAAAGCATGCCCGGCTATCAGGCTGAAAACACCACTTAAAAGGGCCATTTTACTGTGTGCAGAGCCTTCTACTGCTCAGGCGTTCACGCTGTAGCTAGGAGATGCAAGCCAATTCCTACCCAAACTATTCTATGATTCTGTGAATCACATCTCTGCAAGTTTTCCCTCCAAAAGTGATGATTGATCTTGCAGTTCGTTTTAGTTGAAAAGGAAGTTCAGGAAAGAGTCACAAATAATAATTACCGTCAGCAATATAACAACGACTGAGACAAGAGTAGTATCTATTACCTGACCACTGACTAGATAATCCAAAAAAGCAATCTACTACCGAAAGAAAAATCAAAGCAGGATATAGAATACTATACAACAGCGGTTAGCGGAAAGAAACGTTTAACTCTACGCCACCTCTTTAAATTAGTTTTG
>NW_009230866.1:0-270 GCF_000690835.1 Fulmarus glacialis
TTGAAAAATACAAGAAATAGCCTCAAAGCTCTTGTTCCATGGAGCAACTATTATTTTTTAAAGTAAAACATAATTATCACCTCCCTCCAGAAAAAACTTCAGAGTCCATCAGTGCGAAGACAGATCTAATTTACCATGATCACTGCTCAGCTCGCAGTAGCAGAAAGATGAGGGCAGCAACCACATGAAGTACGTTTTAGACCTGCCTTTAAAAAAACCCTATATAAATAGGACATAGACGATTAGGATGTTTCCATGTTAGGTTATGAC
>NW_009230866.1:324-27573 GCF_000690835.1 Fulmarus glacialis
GTTTCCATGTTAGGTTATGACTGAGCCCTGCTTTTAGCCAAAAAACCCTAACGTGGTGTGGCAAAGAGCTGAGTTAAACCTCAGGCACAGCAGGCCCTGCACCTGGGAGGCTTTCTGCCACAGGGATGGACACCCCTGCTGCTGCCCCCGCACCTGAGCTCCAGGCACAGCAAGGAGAGGGTCCCCGCATACATCCTGCACACATCTAGATGTGTTTTTCCTTGCCGCCCCCTCCCCCCCCCCCCCCCAGTAGGACGGCAATTTAAGGAAATCCTTGGTGCCATGACCAAAGCAAGCAATGCTTGCAAGGGCTCTAGAGGTGACCTGAGCATACTAACGGTACAAAAGACCCTGCTCATCTCACAACCTCCAAATCTTTCTTGATCCCAAGCCAACAGCAAAGCAGAAACTCCAAAGCTTGTGTTTTGGGCATGATGCAGAAAAAACTGCTCCTGCAAGCAGTGCTTGTACAAGACAACTGTAGTTTGCATGGAGGCACATCTCCTTTGGGCTCAGCTTGATTTGCCTTTATGGCAATAAATTAACTGTGGGCAACCACTTCCATTAATATTGGCACAGCAAATTCCAGGCATGAAGACATGGTAGAAAGAGCACAGCTTTGGGTGATGGAGACAGGCCACCAGCCTGCTGATGGCAGGGTGACGGGGGAACCAGATAAAGGGAAACAAAAAAGCATCAACAGGAGCGGAGAGAGATAACAGACTGATTTTAAAAAAAAAAAAAAAGCCAAAGGAGGGAAGCTTGGCAGACAGGGTCAGTGCTTGCGGGGGAAGTTCTACGTGGTATATTTATTTAAAACAAGGGCAGGGAAGCAGGAACTAACAGAGTCTAGCACTGGACCTGGAAGGGTCTGGTCCACCCTGGCGAGTGCCTCTGCCTCCAGGAGAGCCCAGGAGCTTTCCTAAGCTCCTCTCCTCTACACGCACCCAGCACAACAAAGCTCTGCTTGGAATGGGCGTGCAGTGCCACTGCTACCGCAGCACGACAGCCAGCAGCTTCCCAACACATTAAGAGGATGCCTGTAATTCTAGTGTTGCAATGGTATTTGCCATGAGTTTTGTTAACATTTTCATATTTAGCAAAGTCACTACTGTTTTTACTGAAATTCATGCACACACACACACAGTGCTTAGAGAGAGAGACGGGGGAAAAATAGAAGCTGAATCGAAGGTTCCGCTTCTTTCAACTAAATTTGTTAGTAGGTTCATCATCATTTTTTGACAGAATCATCTTTCCATGGTGAGTTATTTTCACTGGAAAAAATAGGAGACCAACAAATTGCTGGATATAATTTGTGCCTTAAATAATAAAGCAATTAATGGCATTTTTGCAGGAACACATTCTTCTCTCCAGAAATAAAGTCCCTATTTCATCTCATCTAAATTGCTTGGTCAGCTTCAAATGAGTGCAATATAAATCTCCTTCCCATACTGCTTCTGTTGTCTATGATAAAGGGAAGAGACAGAAGGTAATCCTGTGTTCTGTATTCACTGACACATCATTTTCATGCTACACTACACTGTAATTTATTTCTAATGGGATAAACCTCTTGTAGTCTTCCTGCATTGTTCAGCCACACACACGTCCCCAACCGGTACCAAGATTGCGGGACTGGCAGGTGCAACATCCAGGGACCACGCTCGGTGGAATTAGGATGTCTGCCGCACATTTCAGCGGTGCTACAGCTGTGAAAATAAACAGCTAGACTGTATAATTAAGGTATGCTTTTATTCCTTCCCACCCACTGCCTCCTGGAAGCAAGGCAACCAGAGAGTACGACACTTTTCAATACTTCTTGTAATTGCCAACTAAACTTTTAATTTTGCATCTAATCGTTTTGAGACAACCCAAAAAGACATGCGGAGCTGGAAGAGATTAAAGGACGTGGAAGCCAAATGAAACTGAGAAGTCCTTACAGTCTTAGCCATGGCAGAGATATCACTTCATATGAAGGAAAATATCTTTAAAGCTCTTTCTGCTGTCCTGTTCAAGAAGAATGCAAGAAGTAAGTAAACCAACGTATGAAAATCAGGCTGGGGCTCTGGAGCACTACATGTATTATTATTGTTTAAAACCAACATCTTCCACAGGATATAAAAGATGAAGAAAAAACTCTAAGCTTTAGGTTTATAAAAGCTTTCTTCAAATTAAAAAAGGCTGGACTTTGGGCCAAACTGAGGATCCATTTATTCTTGATGCAATCCTGAAATGGCTAGATGCGAACAGAGAGCTACCTATGATGTTCCTGTTTAGAAAACATCCACGCTTATCTGTAAAACATTTTTCTCTGTTAAAATGTGCAAGACTACCACAGAATACTTAATCTGCTGCCAGTTAATAAACAACATTATCAAGCACCACAACTTAAAGAGACAAGAATCTCAGTACTACTATGCCTTTCACACCCACCTCTCTACTTTAGCTGAACGCTATACTCACATACAGAATGCACCTTACAAAGTAAAATATTATCTAATTAGCTGTCTACTACTTATCTAGCTACTTCTATGGCCCCATCACTCCAGCAGTTTGTAACAGGATTAATTTCATCTGATTCAGACGCAAGGTAGAAACTTGCAGCCGACAGTCATCTCTCCAGATTTCCTTTACCGTCAGTGCAAAGTGACAGTCCCTTCCAGGGCACATGTCACACCATTTCAGGTAACCATCTTCGAGGAGGTGAACGAACCCCTTCGCTGCCTACAGAAGGGACTAAGAGCCCCTCTGCGGCCATCTGCACCCAGACAAATCCCTGCTCTAGGGGGGCTGGCAGCAGGAGAGCTGGGTCTGCTCTCCCGGGCCAAGATCGCTCGCAGCACCTTTGCCGTCTCCAGCTGGACTGGGGTCCTCAGTGCACCCCAAGCCCCCTGGTAGGATGGCGACAGCAACAGCAAGTCTGCAGAGAAAGGGCAGAAGAAATCTAACACTGGGCACCGGCAGCGTGGTTGCAGCTGCTTTATACTGCTTCTTGCTGCAGATTATGAATCTGCCCTGTTAGCTCTGGTTTACCAACAGTTCACGCTTCAAAAATTTGACAAAATACCCCAAAGGCTAACTGTTGCTGAACTCCATCCCTGCTGCCACGACCAATTTGTATTACGACTTTGTTCTAGGGACGTATCTGCAACCACTTATGCGAAGGGCCCAAATGACTTGATTCAGCCTAGCTAGGCAGGCAGCGCTGCTCACGTCCGCGCGGGGCCACGGGGGAAGAGAAGCGGTCTCAAGAAGGCTGGCTACCAGTTTAACAGGGTTTCCAGCTGAGATCCTGCAAGTGAAGCTCCCTGCAGAAACCGCCGAGCAGCCTCGCCAGATGCTACTGTGGCTCTGTGGAGCGCTGGCCGGGGAAGCCCTCGGGCATCCAGAGCTGCCCCCAGCAAGCCCCCAGCTCTCACAACTGGCCTCTGCTGCATTCCGACCTACCTACACGGTTCTGTGCCAACCCGTATTCTGATGTCTGCTGATGTCGAAATTTCAAATACAGCAGGTCTTGTGTTCATTTAGGCTCTTCTCATCCAAAACTCCCTCTTAAATGCAATCCAGATGAGCTCCTTGGCGTGGATAGCACGCGCAGTGGCTGCCCTCACTGTCTGCAGCCCCATTTAGCAGACCGTTTTCAAAAGGGAGCAGAATCATTTTAGGTAGACTGCCTTTCACTGTAGTTGGAAGGGGGCTCCTTGATCACGCTCCCAAGCTCAGACCCTGGTTTCTGAGCGTCTCTGGAAAGGGAGGGCAGCATAACTCACACCACCACCAACACAGGAAAACCTTACTTTGCCTTTACTTAGCTGCTTATGATGCTTATCGGTTCTCGCAGGGAAAAGTCATGACTTACTTAGCTCTTGGCTGGCAAATAGATGAGTGTACTTTGTCATCCGGTAGCTCTAGACACGAAGGATGGTGTCACGTGAAGTGCGCAGGTCTGTCCGCACCTACTGCCATGGCTCACCCTGCTGCAGGGGGGCTCCGCTGCACGCAAGAGGCAGGCAGAAAGCAAACCCTCCAAAGCGATGCTCAATCACAGGCTTCTCGTTACCAGGAGCTGCAGTTATCCTACATGGCTACCGAGAAAGACTGCTGGAGGAAGAACCAAAAGGGCTAAACCTGGCTAGCTGGGAAGGTCATGGTAAATGGTAATAAATGCCCTTGAGGCATGTGCAAGTAAAACAGCAAGATTAAATCCAGGAGGAAGACATCGGGATTCGCACTGGGAACAACTCCATGGCAGAAAGCTTGGGTTTGGGTGCTGGAACCGCCTCCCCAGGCACGGGGCTGGGATCTTCTTGCCTCAACCTTTTACAACTAGGCTGGATGAGAAATAATACAAGGTTGGCAGGGAGAGCACGAGCAGATGATCAAATAAGCCTTTTCTGCCTTAAATTTCTAACTCTCTGAAAAATCAGCTTCTCATCCAACAGGCTGATGACACTGCCACTAGGAATAAAAATGATGGCTGTTTGTACCCAAGTGTAGATGTCAAAAGAGGAGTGGCAGAGGTGAGGTAGCACAACTGGCCTAGCAAGAGGGGTGCAAACTACTTCAACCCTGATGCACACAAGGTGCTAAGCTGCAGTGATAAAAGCAGGGAGAATGAACAGGGTCTGGTAACTTTTCTATGAAAGCAGAGTTTGCATAAAGGAACCAGAGTTATAAAGAACAAACAACTGAAGTGCTGTTTGTACAACTGAAGAAAGGATAAAAAAAGAGCGTGGGATGTTACTTTTGTCCCCACATTCTACAAAGTGGTCTAAAACTCAGTAACCTAAACATTGTTTTACCGTAGTAACTGCCATCATCTAAAATACCAAATGAAAAAAACGCAAAACTGTATTAAGTCAAACCTGCAAGCACCCATAAATGAGGAAGGTAAGGGCTAGCGTTCACCTCTGAAGACAATCCGTAGCTACAGTTACATCATAGGTCAGTTTTAAATAAAGCTACAAGCAACTTCTTTACTCCCACCACAGTGTGTGAAACACGTGCTTTTCTCCTATTTCCACAGCAGCTTGCTTCACCTACTAGCCCCTGCGGATGGCTGTGAAACCAGAAAAAGAAGTGTACTGTCCACTGTTCCTAATTAAAATCCCATAGTCTTGCGGTCAGAGAGCTCTGGAGAACCGGCAGGGTCGCATGATTTGCTTGAGGTCAGACAGAAAAAGCACGCTAGACCAGAGATGACGGATCTTTTGGCTCGTGCATGCAATGCAGCACTCCGCAGACGGGACCAGAAAAGCAGTCACCGGGAAGCTCTGGTTCCTCTCAGTAACCTAACCTTAAATAGTCTAAATTCGCAAGGGAGAATACACTGCGTAAGTCCTGCCCCTGCCTCAAATGAGCCAAGAGTAACTTTTTCCCCCAAAGCCTTCCTGCACCCGTAGATGTTGCTCTGGACGCCAGCGTGGCTCTGCCGTCTGTGCCGATCTTTAGCCGCCCTCCGCAGTTTTTCTGTATCATTGAGTGCCAGTAACCGTTCGCACTCCAGGTAATATCTGGTCTGACCATTTGCGTGTTCCTCCAGCTGCTCAAGAGCCCATCTGCTCAGACAGGCTTGCTGGCTTCACACTCAGCACATGACCCAAGTTTTTCCATCACTTACCCTGGAGAACTTGGGGGACACACTGGTGACAAAGTGACAGATCTTTGTATTTGTGACAAATTCACTCCGTCTGTTACCTAGTATTTTCCCCAGGTATTTACTTCTGAAGGCATGAGGCGTCTGTGCCTTTGATGAGTTTCCAACACTCACATCCACATGTTAAAATGGAAATAACATCTGAGTGGAAGACTCCTAGTTTGGTCTTTACATTTGTATTTTCAATGACTAATTTTGTTTAAGTTGGTAAACGCAGCTGTTGCCTTGCCAGTTGGTGACATTTCCTTTTGGACTTCCCCGCTGGTTGGTGTGTTTCTGCCAAGACATGTAAATTGACTCATTCCTTGTATTCCTTTGCCTTTTTATATAATGCTTCAGTTGGGATTTGCTGAAGGTCTCCTGAGATTTGTTTCCCTAAGTAATTGCTAGCCCTGCAATGCTAGACAGTCTTTACCCACATGTTTTCTGAATTGTTACTTAAGCACCCCATGCTCAGTATGCTGGATCTAACTGATGCAACACTTCACTGTATTATATCTAGCTGTACTTTTCCTCATGGTGACTTAGTCATGTCAACATCAAGTCAACAGCAACTGTAAAGAGGTGACAGAATGTATGTCTGTTTTACACCAGCATTATCCACAATGAACCATGCACTCAGCTCTCCACTTACTTCAATGGTTCAAGCTTGTCAAGACTTTGCAGTTATTACAAATACACACTTGAAAAGACTAATCTTCTGAAAAAGGTAATAAAAATACCCTCCCTCCTTCCCAAGAACCCCAAACAAACAACTGCATCAGACTGGTAGGTAACTGCCTCAAGCCAGGGACCAGGAGAGGCTATCAAAAAATCTAGCCATTCCTTTATCTCCTGAATTGAAATGGCCAAGCTGAAGCTATAAGAGAAAAAAAATACTCTGGGTTTTTTTTTTTTTTTTTTTTTCATTTTTCATGACTGTACCACTGAAAGGAACAAAACTTCTCTTCAACTGTTGCAATCACTTACATCACCTTTCTAGGATACTTTAACTGGAATACAATTTCTCCATCAGTCAGATTATTATTTTTTTCATATTCCCATATTTCTTGAAGAACTCAGCAACTATTCATTCAATCATTTTTCAGCAATCGTCTCTACCTGCATCTTCTCCAAATTTTGTTTTTACTGAGTTTTTCATATCCGCCTTTGTGCTGTGAGACAGCATCTCTAATTTGGCATTTTCAGTTCCTCTGGCAAAGTCATAGTGCTCCTCTCATCAGCATTCAAATGTCCAGTGTTGGCTTTGATAATTCCATCCTTGGAAAGCCCACTATTGGGGCTTGCTTAGCTGAAAACCAGTTACGTTTTTAGCAACCTATGCCTTGTTCACTTAGTAGTAAAACCAAAAGAAACACCTCTCTTACTAATTCTCCTGCGGAGGTTTTTTCTTTTTTTCTTTTTGGTCCTGTCACAAAAAATAACAATCACTTCTACTGCACGTGGAGATCTGCTGAAGATATGCACTGTGTTTGCCTCCAATATACTCAGACCACAACAATTCCACCAACTGTTCTGGGGACATCTTTACACTACGCCCACGCAACACCAAGAGCCTCGAGAGCAGGCAGAGCTCTGCCAGGCCCCGCATTATTGCTTCAGAGACAGAAGATGATGCTTGGCCATAGATTCCTCCATTCTGTCACCATCCCTAACCCCAAGAAGGAAGTCTCCCCGTTAGTAAGCAGATGTCAGGCTGAGGAATTTGGTCCAAATCTGCTGACAGCTCTTATCTCATCATAGTAGTTGTCTGTTGGTAACACTGTGTAATTGTCATTTCATGTACTGTGTTTGAAATCTAGTTCAGAGCAATCGACTGCTAATTGGTTCCCAGTCTATAAGCTATTTTTCTGCCTTGGAAGTCATAATTAATGCTACTCCCTCTGAGTTATAATCATCTTGCTTCATGAATATATTATAGCTTTGTTTTCATTTTTAGATTGCTCTTCATCAATTCCTGGTCACAGACATTTTGCTTACTCAAAGGATTTTACTTAATGTATTCGTCCATCTCTTTCACCTACACCTCTTTTGTTGTTGCAGTCTTTCTTTCAGTGTTCCAGAAACCTACTTTCAGTGGTTGGTTTTTTTTTCCCCAAAATTTTCCCTGAAGAACTTCTCAGAGGCTTGCCTGGCTCACTTTTCACCAAAGCAGGTCTTATCATTTCACCTGAGACAGAATCTCTTACTTCCCTGGCACGTGCTTTGCTGGAACAGCTACCTCACCATCTTCCTCTAATTTGCCTCTTTTCCAAGGACAGATTTTTGCTTGCAACTGAACCCAAAACACAGAGCGTCATATTATTGCTCTTCATCTCAGCCATGTCGTTTGGCCAGTTTGGTTTGGGTCATGAGACTCTCCAATCTCACCCTCCGTGGATTAGGTCACAACCTTGTTTTGGTCGTTGGGTTTGATGGTACCCACGCACCGCCAACTGCTAAGAGAACACAGCAGTTTTCCTGTCACCTACATTCTACTTGATAAGGATGCTGCAAGATGAAAAAATTGCAGAGTACTCACATTTTATAGTAACAGCAGCCATTTCAATACCTGGCTTAAAAAAGAAACCACATCTTCTATCTCAGAAGCAGCTGCGTTCTGTCTCCAGAGCTGCTGTGAATTGTTCATACCTTCTTCAGCATGACATTTTGCATTGCCTCCCTCCCTCGTTCCCAGCACACTAATATGTTAGTAGTTATCACCACCCGAATCTTATGCAGGTTCACGTTAGGACTCCCTAAATACAGTGAAACACAGAAACTTAACACCTACCAGAGCTGGGAGAAAAAATTCAGAAAATTTTTTTTTGGCTACTGAACTAGCTCATATTCTTCTATACTTATGGTGCTATTTGGTTCAGTCCCTTTTGCCAACAATTTATACCACCTCACGTGAGAGATGTTATCTACACTCGGGCCCCACGTGACAAAGTCGTTCTGGACCTGACAGTGGGTAAACTGTAAGGGAAGAGCAGACTTTGCACTTGGATGGCCAAGCCACAGACCTGAAACATTGACATTCAAAAGCCAGGGCTCAAGAGAGAGCCAAAATGGGCCAGTAGTGTTGAAAAGAACAGTAGCTCAACATTGCAAAAAGCCCAGTCCTTCAGCGAGACAAGCTCCACAGAGGGGGGAAATTTAACCCAGATGACCAATACCTGGGACTTGCTAACTTACTTTTTGAGAGTAAAATTGTGGGGGATACCTATCAACCAAATGAGAGATGTAGAAGATAGACCAAATCAGGACGGTACGAGCTGCTCTGTAAATCTGCAGGATGGTCAATGGACTAGGTCAGTGCACTATCTGCACTGGTGGTGTCATCCTTGGCACCAGCCAGGCTAGTGAATGGGACGGGAGACAGGGTGGGGAGAGGGGAGAAAGAAAAAACAGAGTTCAGGGTTAAAAGAGTCTTCTGGTTAAAAAATGAGACAAAAAATGCTATTATCCGAGATGTTTGGAAATCATGGTCAGCCTTTTAATCTTGCCAAATCAAGACAGAAGACACAAACAAGGAAGACAAAGAAGAGACATTCAGAAGAACATAAAAACCAGAGACAACTTAACGATATTCACAGATAACCAGCTCTCAAGTAGTATAAATATAGACTGAGCACCTGTAACCTATGTATAGCTTGCCTTCAAAAAGCCAAACCATCCGCATTTTGCCTCTTCTTGTTAACACACCGTAACAAACAAACAGCCATGTAAAGGCTAAAGCAAACAACAAGGGACCCGGGTTGTGTTAAAAACCTTCTTGTATAACCCAGAGCAACTTCTTTGTGCCTCAGCTTATACACACGTAAAAGCTGTGAATACTGCAATAGGCATCTGTAAAATGGTGGTTAAAGTACTGTTCAGTATAAAACTCAGAGAAAAGTTAAGTAATTCTGCCATTTGTGGTTATCTGATACATCATTTCTCCATAGAAAACAGCTTTGTTTCAAAGTAAAAAGAGCATAAAAAGTGCCCTGTGTTTCTGAAACTGAAAGAGACTCTCGAATCCACTTGTTCAAATCCAGACTTTAAAATGCCATACGCAACACCCCTAGAGTTTCTGAAATGCAGACCATCACGCTTTGGAGTTACTCTCTGCTGAGAAAGAGCGACCAGCAAGCGGACAGAGAACACAGCCGGTACCTGTCCACGCTAACTACCCACCAAGCCTCCAGGAGAGAACTTCCAATGTACTTTTTTCTAGCGAAGAGCAGGTGTCTGAGTAAATACAGGTGTCACAAAAATCTGTAGCTATTAGGTCTCAGATGAAGAAAAAGTTGTTGAAGGAAGACTGAGATGACTATTTCAGATTCACAAGAGAACAGCTAGCTTCTGTTGCCCCAAGTAATTACAATAAAATTACAATACATTGTAATACAATACAAAAAATCATTTGCTTTGATAATGAATTTCAATTTTGTGATACCTATCTTTCTTTGCTTGGCCTCATAATGGCTAGACAACAAATGTGTGCATGACCGTGCTGCAGTTTTGGTTTTACCTCTTCGACAGAGCACGTTTTAATATTATCTGCCACCGCAATGCTCCATCAAGATCGGTTGTGTTGTCAGCTTTTGATTTTATTGCTTGCAAAAAAGCAGTAAGTGCAGACATGGAAAGGCAAGACCTGAAGCATCAGCCCAAACAGGAATGGGCCCCAATCCCTGTTCCCAAAAGCAAGCACTTGAGATACTTCGGAAGCCCGAAGAGCACACAGGGTCACCTCCTCCTTAATTTAATTCCTCCACTTCCGTAACTCTCTTGCCTTCCATTTTAGAGCCTGCTGAGCAGACAAGAAGAAGAAATACTTGAGGGATGAACACCAAGGAAAGACTTCCTTGCAGAACATTTTTGTTTCATTCTCCATTAGCGGGTGGGTGACAGCCGTACATACCGACGTGGGTGAGCACATGGGGGTTTCATGGAAGACAGAGTGCCAACGTTCATTCCCAGGAGGCTCAGTCTGACTTACGTGGCGCCCACCTTCACACGGCAATCACAACTGCACCAGCTACGATCTTGTTGGAGCCTCTGCTTGCAGCGTGCTGGTTAAAGATATCCTAAATCCCAACCCCATTTCCCATTATCCCAAGTCCTCTGGCAGCAGAGAAAAACTCAGGATCCTTCATGGTAACGGAGAGCTTGACCAACAGCTTTACCACTAATATCATCCGCCAAGGAAGTACTTTTTATTACGTCTTTTAAAATATATATTAGTCTGATACATTAGCCTGATTACTTATTCCTTACCAACTTCATAAAACGACAGCACTAAAGATGACCAGCGATACAGGAGCTTTTGATGTTTGCAACAGGGCCCAAATCTAAGAGACAGCATCGTTGCATCAAGAAATGTCACATCAAGGTTTCCAGTAGCTTCAACATTTCCCGTTTCATTAAATAAAAAAGGGGGTGGAGAAAGGAGGACACCGTGTTTCTGCTCCACTTATTTGACGAATGCAAGAAACTGTGTATAGAAGAGATCATCTGACACAACCTCTCTGAATCTTGCTGAAACACACAAACAAAGCCAGATCAACCCGGGTAACTAGAATTTGCTTCCATGGTTTAGGCAAATGGTTTAAAAACCCGAAAGTTTCTGGATATCTTGGCTGAACGCTTCCAAACAATTAGTACCTGCACGCAAATATACTCGCCAGTAAATAGCAGGTTTCAGAATTCAGCACCTATCTATCTACACCACTTCAGTCTTTCAACAGATTAACTCCGTATGACAACTTAGCTACAAGTCTCAGCCTGGAAGCACTTGCCTCCCCCCCCTCCACCGAAATCATAGTCAGAAATGCTCTGGAGGGGATTAGGGAGACGATTTTGCAAAGCACAAAGCACTGACCTAAATGTGTTCCTGTGTAAGTAGGTGGAGATTCTAAATTTGACTGAAATGGCAACGTTCAGTCCAACCCTTTGTCTTTTTCAAGATCTGTGTAAGCTTTTAAAGCCTCTCATTTCATTTAAAGCAGGTTTCGCCATCTCTTCGTGTTTTCTGCTCTTAGCCTATTTTGCTGTAAACATACTGACAAATTGCACATACACATATTCTGCTGAATCCAGAGAAATGAAAGGTTTTGTGCTTCACCTGCTAGCTCTGAAACAGCAACAGTTGCACACGATGCTCTGGCTTGTGCCAGCATTTGGTAGCGGTACTCCAGCATACAGGAGGGATGGCTGCTTCATTAAACAACGTGCTCTGTTAGCTTTTACACTAGGCAAGGAGATCCCAAAATATAGGCAGCCACATTTCTTATATTCATCCATACACCACTGTTAAATCAATGGGATTTGCATGGATTAGCAAAGGACAAAATTAGCCTATTTTAGTAATGGTAAAATGACATTAAGATTATAACCCATCTTACACTCCCAAGACTAATTACTTCCCAACTCAATGTATCGATGCTCTTTCTGCCTACCAGAGTCACGCCAGATGAAAATAAAATAGTTGGGTTTTTTTTTTAATGTTCTCTCTTTTAGACATCATGCATTTTTAAGACGGAAAGAATTAATCACCTCATTTTCTTTGAAGAGTGAAAAAGGAGCACAGACTGCTATGCCACTTGGTTACTAAAACCAAACTCAGAGGCTGTTGCCAGCTCACTGAACCCTGAGCTATGACATCACAGCTGGCCATGATGTAATTCCTCTCTTATACACCAGTGAGGTTGCTGTTCCACCCCCAACTGCTCCTGAGATTCTCACATGTGAATAACTGTGCCTGTATAGGAACATTCAGATAAAATGTCACCGAGGTTTTGAAATGATAACCAGAAAATGCACTGTGGTATTAGTTCTGCTAAACATTATAAAAGCTTGAATTTTAGTTTTTATTAGCTTCTGCAAGGCTGAATTTCCCAGAATGAAGTAATTGGTGTCTCAAAATCATCTAAAAATGGTTTTGTTATCCTCACACTAAGGCTCTACATCCCCCCCAGCTGAGATACTTACAAAACAGCTAATCTGAGAGCAACTCGGTGGTTTTAAAGGGACCCAAATACAAAATGGGCTGAAGGATACCCAGGACGATGCAGAGAAACAGGCTTCGCACGTGTCGGGGACCCAACCGCTTCGGTATCGCCTAAGAAATCACCAGCCACCAAAGGACCTGGGGCAGCTGCCCATCGGGACGCTGCTCCTGGTGCACGGCCACCGCAAGTCAACTCAGCTCAGGTTAGCCTACAGCTAAAGCGGGTTACTCCCTTTTTAGCTGCTGACAAATGAAGGGGTTATTTGCTTTTAATGCAGTGAAGATTACTAAGGGCAACAAGTTATTAACACAGAACCCACGTGGACGCTCGTTCAATGGCTGCCTCTCCAAATACATGGCCTCGAGCGCTGGTCCGGGGCCGTACCCGCAGCTGCAGCAAAGCCCGGTGTGGCTCAGGCTGGGGGGCTGGGGGGGATCCCGGTGCCGGTCCACGCATGGCTTAGCGATCCCTGGGTGGGCAACTCTGTCAGCATCCCGAGCTGGACCCCTGGCTGTTGTACATCAAGACCGCTGATTTTCATAGCATTTTCCTCCAGAAGGCAGATTATTCTGGCCACTTTGTTTCAAGCTGCTTGCATCCGTCACTCCTCGCATCCTCAGTAAACGCAGGGCTGGTTTACAGCCTCCGTCCCAGGGACTGCATCTCAGCAGGGTTGCATGCGTGCACTACAGTTTAAGTACTTTGGACTGCTCAGAGTGAAATGCATAAAATGCTAATGTATTACTAAACTCCTACAATATTTTTAAATAGCATCTCTGGTATATGGAACTATTTTACAAGCAAGTCAGTGTTCTGTGACACCAAAGATTTTTATTTTATCTTTTAAAGTTTAAATATCACAGAAAAGTGGGTGTTGATAGGATCTGCCAGCAGCACAAACAAAATGTACAAATCCAGACTAGAAATGAAATGATCTCTCCACAATGGGGACATTAAGGCAAAACAACAGAAAAAAACCCCACAATACACAGCAGCTTAAAAGTATCGAACAAGCAAGTAGAACAAAGATTTCGAAGCACATTTCGGCATGCCCTTCTTCAGGCAACATGTCAAAACCACTACTTCTCCTCCCCTTCTCCTTGACAGACGGTCTGACTGGGCCCAAAGCCACACCACCAAGCTGTGATCCTGGCAAAACCCACAAGGTAAATAAGGTTGGGCACAAAGTGCGACTGGATGGGAGGCATGCGAATGCCGAAGGATGAGATGCTGGTGATTTAGCAAGCAGCACAAACTGCTCAGAAACAATGCTCCGGCGTAATGCCAAGAGCGCTCTGGAGGTAAATGCTGCATAGCCAGGGCTGCATCCATCTTCAGTTGAGGCCCTCGTGTGTTTGAAAGGTTAAATGCTTCAAATTTCCTGAGCAAATCTCAATTCTGTTCATTTTTCCTCAAGCTACTAAAAAAGCTAAACAACAAACCTCAATTATTCCGTTAACATTTAGTGAATTTTGTTTTCTTCTGTGCTGCTAGTGTGGCATGAAGATGCAAGAAAGTGCTACCATGCTCTTTTGCAAGACAGGATATATTTTGTCAGTACCAAACCACCTATATGCGTGCTTTGTAAGAACAGCTGATTCCCTCAGAGCTAAAAAACACCAAGGAGATGCCAAGTCACATAATTTGGGCATTTTCTTTTTTTTAGCATTGTGTAGCGGGACCATCTGCGCGAGACCCAATCAATAATCAAAGCCAGCCACAGCCAGATGACAAACCTCTCCGCTTCCACAGGTTTAAATGTCAAATTACCGGTGCCATTCGAATCCTGGTTCACTTTTAACTTCAGATCAAAGCTAACATAGCTGGGAAGACAATGCTTTCCACCCTCCGCATTCCCCCCCTCCTCGCTGCTCTGAAATCATCTGTCTCCAAGCCAGAAGTCTAAATGGAGTATAGGGCGAGTTCAAAACAGAGAAGGTTGATGGGAGTCTACTGCCAATTCCGCTCTGCAGTCACAGCTTGCTCCCACAGCTCCATTAGCTGCCTGCAATCAAGGGTGGACGGACTCAGTCCTGCTTGCTGTCCAGGTTTAATAGGTTCAGCTAGTTAATGAGCAATGGCTAGATTGCATTCCAAGACTTCACATCATTCACAATACAATTAAGTGTGCACTCCTCGGTCTCCTCCAGGAGCCTGAGAGGAGTGCCTCGTTCTACTGAGAGGATAACTGCAAGCCACAATTTTCAAAACTGAATAGTGCGACACAGTGGGAAACGTCAGAATATTCACCTTTTCTAAGTATCAAACTGAGTGCATCGTTCCTTTTCCACAAGCCTCTGAAGGGCTCCCTTATCTGTACACCCCTGGATTATAGGTTGCTCTTGCCAGATGAAACGAAGAGCTGTAAGCCACTGGGAAGCTGACAAAGCAGGCTAGGGAGCCATCGTGTTAACGAAACAGAAGATTCTTAATTTGAAAGCCACTGCAAAGGCAGGGGTACTTTTCACATGTATCTCTTTACATGTTCCCAGCAGAGGACTGCGAGGCACCTTGCAAACAACGAAACACTTATCCCCAGATTTACAAAGCTCAGAAGCCAAGTGACTTGAGCCCTTGGGCATCCCTCACAAAACCAGGACCATGTCCCTAGGGGAGGAGGCTAGGGGGAGGGGGAAAAGCAAGCATTTTCTTCTTCATTCACACATGCCCATTCATCCCCATGCTCTTGCACTACTTTACTGCCATTAACATATGTACCGTTACTGCTGTAATGCCCCTTCCAAATGTTTGTGTCTTTTTAAGCTCTCATTTCCAGGGCAAAGATGCTACTGTTATGGGGAGGCGACTTCTCTGGCGGTACAAAGGATCCTCAGCCTTAAGTGGTTGATTCACAGCTGGACCAAAGCTGGATCCCCAGCACACTCAGAAAGGACAACTCCTTACATGTGTGGGCTGCCTTTTCCAGGCTGTGCAGCTGAACCCGAGGGAGAAAGGAGTCCTGCTGGCAAGGACCTGTCTTTTCTCTCTGTGAAGGGACTGAAAAGACATGCTGCTTCTATCTTACACCAAACGTTAAGAGCCATGATCACAGAGCTCCTGAGTAGATGGCAGCCACATCCAGAGAACAAGGAAAGAGAGATGCTGGTCATACGTTCTTCCCTCCTCATCCCACGTACAGCACTCACACATGAGACTTACAAAAGCCTGGATGCTTACTGGTTTATAACGTCATTACTAAAAAGAAAAGAGCAACAAAAAAATCCCCAAACACTCAAGATCCCTTCACAACCTATTTCTGTAAAACCAGGAATCAAATAAATCCATCTTGGACAAAGGGATCTTTCGAATTTTTAAGAATCAGATTACCCAATCACTAAACCCACATTGATTCAGTTTCTCTGAGTGAAGACACACAGAAGTATCCACCATCTAAACTGGAGAAGAGTTTAAGGGGAGAAAAAAACCCCAAAAACCTTCACTCATTTACCAAAAAACTCATCTCTAAACTTTAAAAAAAGACTTCCACAATAACACAGACTGGTTGTTTGACTTTAAATGCAAAACCTTGGTATGGAAAGGAAGCACAGCTGAAGGGTTATATAAGTTTTTTCTTCTATTATTCTCCGTTTCCTTCGCACATGCCAGTCAAAACTATAAAATACTTGTGGGAGAAACGCAGAAGGCACGGTTTCACATTCCAGAAGATCTATTTCCATGTGCTGCATACAAGCCAGGCGACCACCCAGGAGCGTCGGGCAAACACGATTTGGCCCACCAGTGCGGCAATCGCACGCTAGCAGCCCTTCTCCATCAATGCTTTGCCCTGTCTTTGCTATGAGAGGTAACCACCAAACCTTACGAGCAGCCGAGCCTGCGGCAGGATTACCTCTCCGCCTGCTCTGAAACAATACTAACAAGCAGCCCTGCATTTTCTCCTCTTGAGAAGCTGTGCCAAGTTCAGATGCAGTGCTAAAATAGTTTGAATACACCATCCACGAGAAAAAAAGGAAAAGAGAAAGTAGGTAATCTTAATACAGGAGCCTGTAATATTAACAGCTCTTTACTTCCCAAACCCTTCCATCCCCTGTCCCTTTGCCCTCCATCACAACAGTTTTGCCCCAGTTTTACCAAGGAAAGGAGAGCAAAGGTGGGTCATCTGTAGTCTTGGGAAAGGGTATGACTAGCTATTTCCTCTCCTTAGAGCCCATGATTATGTTATTTTCTTTTCATACGTCGATCACAGAAAGATTTGGTAACTGTTTCAGAGTCACTAAAAAGGAATCAGTCCCTCGGAGGCCAAGCTGATTGAGAAACTGCTGGCTGGAGCAACAGAAGTAGGCATGACTTGCCTTTAACAAAGCAGAAGGCATTTGTTTTTAGTTAACTGGGTAAAGGGCAGTAAAACTCGGCCAAGTATTTATTTATTGGACTGGAGTGCCTGCAGTGAGAGGATGGCGAGATGTGTGCAAGGTTTCTGTAATCCCAACCTGGGAAGGGAGGTAAGTGAACTTTGGTTTCACTGTTGGAATAAGATAGCACAGAAAGCCTGTGGTATGTGATGCAAAAACGTTGATTTATGAAAGGGATGTTCTGGGGGGACATGGGGGGGGAAACAAAAAAAAAAGTCTTTAGAGCTTTCCCAAGACAATACCTTTTCTACATCTGTTGGCCATTACTTTCTGCCAGTTCAAGACGGTTGAGAGCACGACGAGGTAACAAACCGCTAGTGAGATTTTTGCTTTGCAGGAACGATGCTTTCGTTTCAGCAGCGAGGAATGCTGACTGTTCCCTGGATGTCGCTGAAGCGTACCCCTCTGATCTCTCCAGCGGGAACACCAATTAAATTTAACAAAAGTAACAAGTTATTAACGGAGCCTTACCTAGTCTCAACCCAAACTGACACTCAGCAGTGTTACTACTTGATGATACTTCAGTACATGCTAATATGTGGCCCCATCAACTGTGACCGAAAGGCTTATTTGGCTCTCGGTCGTGTTGCCCTGCACGGTCCGAGGGTAACATGAGAGGGGTGGGCAATGAGAGACCCCAACTCTGGATTCATATCAACTCTGGCTAACATGACTGACTTTCAGATCATGGCAGGACAAAAACACGGGGAGATCTTCCACCAGGGATGGCACCACCTGGGGATGCTGCAGAGGCTCATTGGACGTACAGCAGGGAGCAAGAAACAAAAATAAAGAGGAGGAGCCGGATGACCTTGGAGTGCTTAGTTGGAGCTGTCAGGCAACAGTTAATGCTGAGGAATCTTGCAATTCTGTTTATATTCTTTTACCACAAGCAGGTGTTGGGAAGCCCAGGATGGGAGGGGCATGCAGATAAAAAAAGAAAGAGGAACCACTTTTTTTTGATGTGCGTGATCTATTCAGATGAATCTTTTTTACTGACAGCCTCTTTTCCTGGAATCAGCACAGACGCCCAAGTGTCACTCTCAGGCCCTCCGATAAACAGACAGTGTACCTCAAACGTTTAGGTTATGTTGTCTGTTTGTGGTGGAGGATGACATGGTTTTGATCAGAGTTCTGGGGGAATTAAGTAATTTTTAACAGAGACGTTATTAAAACCTCCAGGCTTTTTGTTATTTTCATACTATTATACTCGTGTGCTGTCATGTTTACCATCTGAAAGGTAAGGAATAAAGGACGGATCTCCACTGACATCCATCTCGTTTCTTCCCTTGGTCACCTTGCACGCAACCATGCATACAGTTCTTACAGCGACAGATTTTTTACAGAGACGTGCTTTGACCTGCAGATTTCCCCCCCCCCGCTGCTGCTCCTTGTCCAGCGCAGCAGCTACCTCGCTCCCTCCTTTCTTCTGCAGCTCTTTGTTGCTGAATGTCAGGGTCATCGGTGCCACCGGCTGACATGATTAGTGTGGTTGACATTACACCACTGCTCTAAAGGAAGCAGGCAGAGGGCAAGGGGGGGGAACACCAAAACAAAACCTGCAGCCATTTTAGGCAGAAGGAATCAGGCTCAAATAGACATTAGCAACCTCACTATTTCCAATTAAAGAGAAGGTCCTTGCACCGCAACGGACGTATGCAGCATTTCAATGCACTCCCATGCTCGTAAAATCAGTACACTTCTGCCTGTCCCAACACATATCCTGGAGGTGTGCTCCAGTTCTTGGAGATCAAAGGCAAAGATGAGGGAGGGGGAGAAACAAAATGGTTAAAAAAACCCCAACAAACAAACAGCATCAGACAGGAGATAAAGCCTGACCTGTGATTCAGCAGATTCAAATGCTCAGCAGTACAACAGCCTGTGCACTACTGAAAGACAGCAGCAGTCCATTACACGTATTGATTTGCAGCACTTTGTCAGCACTAATGATGTTACCTCATTAAAAGAGATAAATGCCCTACTGTTCTACCAAAAGCATCTGCTCCTTCCTCCTTCTCGCCTGTTCTCCAGCAGGGCCCTCAGCAGCAGCACAGCAAAATCAAATCAAAATCCAACGCTAAACTCGCTTAGAGCTGCTTGCTAAGGTTGCTTTTTTGTTATACTTTTCTTTATTTACTTTAATTT
Source organism: Fulmarus glacialis (assembly GCF_000690835.1). Lineage (NCBI taxonomy): Eukaryota > Metazoa > Chordata > Aves > Procellariiformes > Procellariidae > Fulmarus > Fulmarus glacialis. The sequence goes on from NW_009230866.1 coordinate 19,473, forward strand.
TTTCTTTAAATGGGGTTATTCTTGTTTCCTACCAGGTATCTCTTCTCTTGACACCAAACAGGCACATCAAAGGAAAACAAAGCCCTGTGAACCACCACGGCCCTCCTGCCAGCAAAGGACTTCCCAGGAAATAAACTAACGTCTACCTCAGATAATTCATTGACTGTTAGGTAAAATGATACGGGCTGCAACTTTGATCAAAACAGGTGAAGCGATAGGTAAGGCAGCAATAATGACTTCTGTCTGTTAACACCCAACGACGTGTTGCCACACACAACATGCCGGTTTTGTTTCGACAGATTCCTTGTTACATGCAAAGGTAGCAGTTTACCGTAATGAATGTTTTATGCATAATTCCTTTGTGTATAGGGTCTCCAAAGTACACATTATTAAAGTCTATTAAACTCTCTATTTAGCAGAATTAGCAGTGTGCCTTTGGGGAAATTATTACAATGAAGCCGTACCGGTATTTAAATTCCAGTTGTTTAACAATCTTTTCCTAATCACCAATCCAGGTATCTACGTTAAAGTGCAGTCAGACTTCTTCCAGTGCCGCACAATCCTGTCTATGAGCTGCTTATGGAAATTCATTAAAAAAACCCCGAGTATTTCAACTTGCCTTGTTTTTCATAATGACCCTCAGAGAGCTACTGCTTTAAAATAATAGGAACTCCTCCCTGATCCTCTTCACCAAGCAGAGCACTCCACAGTTAAGCCTGGTTACAGAAACCATTAACTATTTGCAGCCATACAATTTATATGAACATATCAGTAACTGCAAAATACCAGCCCATTTAAGGAAAATTTGGCCAACAAGGTCCCATTCTTTACAAATGGCTTTTCCATGAGAAAGGACCCGTCCTTGCGTGGGACCGCACGGCTTCACAGATGGAACAGCCCAAAAGCTGCTCCAACTTGGTGTATGCCCTGGTGTCCCTCCTCTGGTCCAGCTACTAAACTCTCTGAATTGTGCGTAAAGCAACAACAGAGCAGCTACTAACTGTTGGTCGTGCCTCTCGGACCATTTCCCCTTGAAATACTGCAAACTACAGCTATAGCTAGCTACTCTCTAAACGTGCTGGTTTTCGTGGCAATGAGTCTTAAGCTTAATGCCCAAGTTGTAACGTGTGCCCACGCCTCCTGTGATAAGAATAGGTATTTTAGCAATGGGAAGAGTCTCACGTTTCTCAGGGGAGAGGAAGCAAACTTCATCATACCAGAAATCACGGGATTCAGCTTCCCGGGGTGGGGTGGAGGAGACCTAGATCCTAACCTTTCTGATTTCCTCCATGACCTTCAATAAATCACCGTGTTCCTGCCTCCATTTCTCATCAGTGTGAGGGTCATATTTCATCCTCTTTTAGATGCCCAGACATGCTCAGGTTCTATCTGTGGGGCAGTCCGGCTCTCTAGCAAATACAACTGAGCAAGCACCTGAACAGATGTCTTGTCTTTGCCACTACATCACACCGACAGTTTTACAACTTCAACACCAGTTCAATCCTCACTAAACTTCAACGACAAAACCAACATTAATATATTGAAAAAATGCTGACAAAAATCTTACTAAACCAGTGGGCACAGAAACAGAATGTAAGTAATGAAGTAGAGTTGCTCAACAGGGCTTCACATAAAATGAAAATGCAGAATTTAGGCCGTCATACAACTGCGTGTTTTGATATGCCAGAATCGAAGTTTATGTCCAAGTACAGATAAAAGGAGGCCTAAAGTCACCGTTGGAAGCTGGTACGTATAGTAAAGGTTCCTCTGGCACGTATGAATCAAATACCGTCTGCTCTTTTTGGCTCTAAGGCAAATTCAATGCCCTCTGGCAGGCCTACACAATGAAGCTGTTTCCATCATGACCAAAAGTCCTTCAGAGAACAATCCTTGGGAAAAAAGCACAGCAAACAGGTGAGCCTATTTTAGCCATACACTAATTCCCTATAAATCAATGGACAAAAGTGCTTCCTTTCTCCAGATACAAACCTTTGAGCCAAATCGCCTTCTGTGTTTCACAAACGCAACTTCATTGACTTTGCTCGAGTTGCACACACACTAGAGCAGATTTTGTCCTTGTGTGCAATGGGAGGCCAAATCTCCCATATATAAGAAAGGAAACAATCTGCTCAACTGAAGTGGGATGAGGAACATCTCTTTCACCTCCTTCTAAGAGACAGAAGGGAAAACACCACTAATTTCACTTCTTCAGTTTGCCTTTCCATTAGGAAAGATTCTTGCATGCTTAGAAAGGACATGCTTTTCAGGCTTTTGAGGTTACCTTATCCCACTGCAGGTCCGAAGTCCAAGAATATCAGATGTTGGCTTAGAAAAGTCTCCAGCCTCTACTTCACTATCCATTAAAGAAGCACCTCTTCCATCCAGTTTGATGGGGTGGTAGATCAAGGGTGCAGCTCTACTGCAGCCTGAAGCCGTAAGTCCCATTTTCCTATCACTTGCTTCTTTGCCTCAACCCCAGTTTCACGAGCATGAGGTTCTGCTGAGTTACCCAAAATCCAACTTTAGTTTAGTTACCTGTTAGCTGGATTTACCCCATCAAGCAGCTCATGGTGCAGCCTCATAAGCACCAAAGCAGGTGAAAGAGGGAAGGGGGGGGAAGACCTGACCAAGGACACTGTGGGGAGAGGAAGAGGATGAACAGCCATAACTGGGACTGGCTTAGGCTGCCACGAAACCTTTAGTCCCTGACGCTACCAGAAGACACCGTAGGAACACAAGACACAGTGCGCAGTGTGACATTTAACGCGGGCATTGCAATGTGTCTAACGTTCCCATCTTCTTATGTCCTCCCATCACACCAGGTGACAGACCTCACAAAAACACTTGGCAAGACGACGTCACTTTTTTTCCAGGGTATTGGGTGTAGACGTGGTGCGGCCTTCATTTGTTATTGCGGCACGTGGACAAGCAGCTATCTCAGCCAAGCTGTCGCTTTGTCTCTCCTGCCACCTACTGTACTGAAAATCAAAATATGTGTCACCAACTTGTGTGCGTCTCCACTTTCGTTTGGAAATACCAACCCTTAGTTCTTCTAGAAGTACCACTGCATACATGCGGGAACTCCCTCCTGTCACAACTCCTCCAGCGATGCTATCCAGTGTTTCCTGATGAAGGCTAAATGCAGCACTTTGAACTCTACTTAACTCACTGATGCTTCAGGGTTACAGTTATAGCATTAAATACTAAAAGTTCTCCAGAGTTCAGAGCACGAACTCCTCTCCCCCTTTGCTCCACGGAGAATTAATCACAGAAGATTTACTTTAAACGGTGAACAGGCCATGATGCCCCATAAACCTCCGTCCCTTTATTTGCTGTTATTTCCAGTGACAACACTCACAAGGGGCAAAACCCAGCAGAAAAACAACTTCCCATTGAGCTTATGACTGTCAGCCGGGGTGAAATTCTCGCTGCGCTTGAGCTGCGTAACCAAATGAGCGTCACCCAAGAACAGACCCGCCAGATGCAAGAGTCTGCTTCAGACCGTGGTTTACCCTTGTCCTTTTAACCTCTCACTCTCAAAAAGCGCAGCTGAGCGAGCCTGGCGGTGCCATGCATACCCTCGGCAGCGCAGTGCTACCCACGCGAGATGTCCTCCCCAGGAGCAGCACGTGGTCCCGCTGCCTCCAACGTCACCGGCTGCCGAAGGGGCTTCACTGACGCTTGTGCCCAAGTGGCGCGTCCAAGGAGAAGACAAGTATTTTGTCATAACGATCTGGGTTCTGCCATCCATCCAGACACCGTTAATCGCCGTGAATGTCATTGAGAAGGGCAGAAACAAGTCTGAGCTGGTCCGGCACAGTCCAAGCCCACCGCAGAGGCTTCAAACCCATTCGTGGTACTACATGGAAACCAATAAGCAATCAACCCGAAAACGAGTAGACGGATATCCCATGTTAATTATTTATGCCATCCTCCCAGAAGGCATGACAACTTTATTTTTTAGTATTTTATTATTAATTTCGAGAAAGTATTCAAATAGAAAACAACAAGCTGAAGTTGCTAAAAGAAATCTCATTATTTTCTAGTAAGAAGCTACCTTGCGGGTGCTGGTTTCTTTTCCCATACATGGCATTCCCTTTTACCTAATCAACAGCTTGGGCCTCTATGACGGCAGATATCTTTGATAAAGGAGTATTCTGATGAAGGAGAAAGACATTCAACATTTGCATGATCAAGTAAGCTATCAAATGTATTTATTTATGCTGCGACCATAGTAATCAAGAGGTATTAAATGTGGAACTCAGCATCAGTTAAATGCATTTTAAATCTGATTTTTCACTGGTTGCGGTAAGGAAACTGTTGACTAGCAGGACTCTTTAGGGTCTTTACAGGCTGCAAGTAGAGAAGCGGATACAGAAGATAAATTGCACTACTCCTGCAAAAGCAAGTCCTACTTTTGCAAGCGATAGTGGGCCTTTCATCTTAGCACTTAGAATTTGATCAACTGAGAAAAATCATTAATATAATTCCACTCACTCACAGATAAACATCTCTGAAAAATGAGAACATCTCTTTTTCTTAAGCAAACCTGACAAGGCTATAACTAAAAATACTTGTGTAACACACAGAGTTTGGTATGGACACAGGAAAACAACTGGCCTGGGTAACCGGAGTGTCTAATCCCAGCTATTTAGCCACCAAAATGCCTCAAGAGCTGTGATACATCCACTTAAGGCCAAATATGGCTCACAAATATCTATTAAACATGAATGAATTTATCAAGGAGCAACAGTATGTTCCCATTAATTGCACAAAGGCTGCAAATGGGTAAAAAAAGATGTTTTTACAGTGTGTGATCAGAAGCGGCTTTTGCCAACACCAATTTAATTTATAAGAGAATCAAGGCAAAAGACTAAAGGATCATGTTAGCAGTTCGTAACGCTACAGGAACTATCAGTGAAAAGCTGATAGAGTGAACAGAGCCTTAAAACAACCTGATATTTTTTAACACAAACTTGAAAAACCTGCTACTGCAAGGGCAGTGTCAGAGGGTGCTCGCACACCCTCGCTAGAAACTCTCAGACAACTCTCAAGGATCCCTAAGGATGCTCCAAGGGAATTAAAGAAGCCAATTTTATACACGCTGTGCTGTCTGGCTTGATGTGTCACTAAACCAACAAGCAAAGTTTAATCTCCAAAAGGACTTCTACCTCTGCTGCGCTTGACCGAATGGAAGGGGAAGAGATTTAAGCTTGTTTGGTCTACGGCCGACGGAGACTTTCTAGCAGAAATGGCAGTCAGCCGATGAGCAGGCGATAAGCTGCTCCCAGAGTTTCCCTTGCTTTGAGAGGAACGGAGTGGCTGGGAGATTTTCAGAGCAGATTCTCCAAACAAGCTGTTAAGAGAAGCCACTATCCAGAAGGCTCGACAGGAGGAAAAAGGAAGCAGGGAAATCACAGTTAATGGGATTTGGCTGCAACCAGAAAATGGCTAGGTTTCCGAATACATTACAGTCCTGCGTCTCACCAGTTCACTGCTGCACCAGTTCATTGCTGGATGAGAAAAATTTAGATAGATTTAATGCCTTAAAAAGCTCCACGGAAATTTAGATTAATCTGTTTAGGACAAATCTTGCCTCTCTCCTGGGATGCCCTGTAGATGCATACATGAAGAAGAGGAAATTGCCACCACTACACCATAACTTCTATGATTTTCTGTAAGAGGGAAGCTGTCAGCCTAGAGATTTATTTATTTTAAGGTTATTTCCTAAGTCCCATAAACAAAACGTTTGCGATACGGGGAGGTCACCACCGCGCTCATCTTAGATATAGTCCGCAGAGAGTTACAAAGTTTCCCCAAGTTTTCTGTGGGAGGGAATTGCTATCCCATCCTGTCAAGCAGGACAATTTGAGCTCAAAAGTAGAGGGTTACCTCACTCCCAGAGGTCTCTCCTTGGCACAACTTCATATCGAGGAAGGTTATACAATTAGGGCACAGAATAGGGTCTTTGGAAGGAAACATAGTGCTCTCCTATCTGGAGGAAAGCGAGCAAACCCCTGGCTACGGGTTGCATCGCTTTGGAAAGAGCAACCTCAGCAGGAGGCTGAGCAACCTCAGCAGGAGGTCCTCAGTGCCTCCCTCACCGAGGCGGCAGACCTCCCGCTCATCCTCCAACCTAGGTGGAGAGAGAGTTGGTTGCTTAAGGTGGCAATGAAAGAAAAATTACCATAGATGATGCCCTCTACCTGTGCAAACTGAAGCCAAGCGCGGGACATGACACAACACGTATGAACTCCAAACTCATCCTTCCTCAGATCCCAAAGGAGGCAGCGCCACAGTACGTGCAAGGAGGGAAGATGCCAGCAGCAGAGAAATTTCTGGTCTAATTGTGAGATAGAGGAAGAGGCAGTAGGAGCAGAAGAATGGAAATGATAGGAGAAGCGAGATAAAAGAATTATGGGGCTGATAGCATCTTATAGACAACACACTTTTAGAAGGGGAGGAAGCTGAGTGGCCATGAAAGAAGGGGAAGGAAGAGTAAGACTGATTTTTCCGATAGTCAGGTCATGAACAGTTCCCAAAACCTGTCTAGTCGGCTGGTTGTCTGACGCAAAGATGCAAAAAGCAACCCATGCGGCATCTTTGGAGCAGAAAAAGGAGATATTGGGGAGTGGGGCACTCTGCAGGGGAATTAAAAAACCTACAAGTATTCTAAGTTCCATAAATAGAGATGAAGCTATAGAGCTCTCAACCAATAACAAATGTGAATAGTTAACAGAGGGGTTATGCAGAATTGTCCACTAAGACAAAAATCTTAAAAACTTTGGCTCCTCGCAAACGTCTTTTCTTTTGGAAATCCCACAGCCACTGCTGGGAGATTAGCTTTATAAAGTGAGAATTTAACTGGAATTGCAGCTCAGGGTAACTACGGGAAATGTTGCTCACAGCAACAGAAAATGTAGGATAATTAGGTATTTTGGGGAAGAGGGGAAAGAAAGTTACTGTAACTATGCAAACAGAATAAATAACAATGCTGTCCTTCTCTGGGACTTTTCCGAGGATCTCGGAGCAATCTACAAGCCATTCCTCGTTAAAAGCTGCTGTGCTACGGCCACAGCTTATTGCACGGTCTAGGTCCCAAGCCTGGCCGTAGTTCTCATCCTTGCGCTCTTATCCCCCTGCTGATCCTCACCCCGGACATCAGCTGTAAGCTGAGGGGCAGGGACGCCGTCGCAGGTTTGTGCAGTGTGGGGCCCCAGCCGGGACTTGGGGTGCTGCCAAGTGCTCCTTCAACATAATTAATGAGGCGGCCCGATCAAGAGACACAGAAGACAAAAGTGAGAAAACTTAAGCGTGAGAAGTGAAGGCTCTCCCCACGCCGAATGTGCTCAGCGGCACAGCCCGGCAGGGCAAGCGGGCTGGGAAAGCCAGCCGCCTTTCAGACAAAAGTGTGAAAAAGAAGCGGGAGGAGAAAAAAGGGAAGACGAGGTCAAGCAGAGGGAGGCAGGCTCTAGACAAACCCTCCCCTCCCCAGAGGAAAGCACCTCAGCGGACACTACTGTGGAGTTTGCAGAAGATGCTGCTTAGTGGGGGAAAGGGTCAAGTTAAAATACAAAGCCACGTTTACAGGCTCCCACGAGTTCCTTAACTCCAGCTGAGAATTTAACAATATGCTTTGCATTGGACTTGTTTGATTGCACATGTTTTCCACCAATTTCCAGTTCCAGTTTCTGCTCCTACTCTGATTTTTAATCATCACTGGGACAAAACACGAATATTTAGATATTGCCTTGCTAAGAAATCTGGAGTAACTGGAAGTAATATTACAATATTTAAATACAGTCCATGTCTATTTAAAGGTTTGAACGCATCTCGTTAGAACACTGCATAAATTAACCCAACCTAATTCTCCAGGATGCATCAAGATCTAAAAAGCCCCAAGTTTGATGTTCTCTCTTACCACCCACTTAAAAAAACCAAAACCAACATGCTGGGGTTAGCTTAGGTTGCAAACAGTAACAAAATCAACATTCAACTGAATAAATGCAATTTACTCCCCGATGTAATGAAGATCATGCCATAACCGGTCCAAAACCAAAACAAGAGGAGGCTCTCCCCCGCCCCCTCCATGCACACCGCC
>NW_009230867.1:0-25844 GCF_000690835.1 Fulmarus glacialis
ACTCTATCCCAGCCAAAACCAGGACAGGTCCCAAACTTGTGATGGGCTCATCTTCCTGTGTTCAATGCACACACGTTGCTGGGAAGGGAGCTGCTGGTGACTGCAGCAGAGCTCGGCTCTGCCTGTCCGACTTGCCCTAATGCTGCCCTTGGCTGCATCCGGTAACCTGCCTGCAATGGGGTATGGCTGGGCAAACAATGCAGGAGGGGACCATGCCGTGCTCACTAGCGCTATGTATGCAACCATGATGCCAGCACAAGGGAATCACTAGCTGGCCCAAAGCCACTTCATGCTGAGTGTGAACCAAAAACTGATCACAGCACACTGAAAATCCATTAATATAATCACTGCACCTTAGATACCTGAAAGAATGCCCCTGACATCTCAAACCTATTAATTTACTTGAACTCTAAAGAGAAGGAAATCACTGCTGAATATGATTAACGCTTACTGCCAAGAAGGAGAAGTTATTTTCTGAAAGTTAAGGAAGAAAAAAAGAAGTCCCTTGTTTTTCCTAGCAGCTGTTAAGATTCCAAAAATGCTGCCTGCACTGAAAATAAGCAAAAATTTGCTGAAACGACTCAGGAGGGTGCTTCTGCTATTCAGTTATGCACAGAAATAAAGAAATCATCTTTCATTTAAGCACGGAAACAGAAATCCAGGAGGTGAGAGCAGCAGTCAGACCTATATTTATCTAAGAAGGAAGGAAATGAAGGGAGTCATCCAGTTTCGGGGTCTTCCTCCCTTTGACTGATCTTTGCTTAAAGAGTTGTTTTCTCTGCATGACTGACAGATTAGCAAAAAGTCCTATCACCTATACAGTCAACAAGCTAAGGAGCTGAAAGGTACTGTATGGACCATGCAAGGTATCTAATGTTTGATCTGCAGGGACAATACTTGTCACTGGGCTTTGTGACAGTAGCTGTATTGTACTGCTACTTTTCTAATTAAGTGTGACAGAGTAATTTTCTTCTCTCAGTCATTCCCCAAACTGCAATGAGCTACTGCCTGAACTGTCTCCATTTGTACTGCCACGATGCCGTGCTGTCTGTAATGCTCTCTTGTCCGTTTTAATACATTAAGCCATCTGCCAACAACAGAGCATGAATAACAAGATTCAATCCATCTCTAATATGAGCATAGTGTTCTTCTGTGCCATTCCCACTCATTTGATTAGCTTTCCTTCCATTTCTGTTCAGGATGGCAAAAAGATAGTATTTTCATTTTCCTATTTTCTGCAAGTACAAACTTTTTTTTTTTTCAAAATTCAGCCTAATCTAAGCATAATCTCTTTTATTTACTTCAGCTAAGTAAGACACAAGAAAGCCTGTGCTACCTACTGAGAAGCAAACTGGGACACAGTGCATTTGAATAAATTTTACGGGTAACCCTATGTCTTTCACTTGAGACACACAGCTGGTGTACTACCTGCACTTGGCAAGCCCATATTCCAGGGCCCAATACACTATTCTCTACCTGTTATTCCAACCTAAATTACAGGAGGAGCTGAATAACGTTCAGCAAATTGGGCAGGTTTACAGTATAGCTATAGGAATGACCCCAGGAAAGACTATTCCACACAAACATCATTGTGGGTTGATCCAGCATTTTACCCTGTTTTAATGAACGATCCTGAATCTGCCCATACAGATTCAGGATCTAGAGAAACACTAACAATAGCACTAAGACAAAATGTTAGGTTGATCATCCAGAGCAGCATAACCTGAAAAACCCAATTGTCAGGATTCTGAAGATGAAGCATTTCCTCTGAGTGGGAATGCCAGTGCAAAGGGCTGGGTGCTTCTGCCAGGATGTCTTTGTAAGCTGCTGCCCTGATGATCATCTGAACTCCATGCAAGTGAAGACAGCTGTTCACCAACTTCAGTGATCATACACAACCTGACATTTTGGGAAAAGTTTTGTCACTGCCTCCCTTTTCAGCTTTTCCTAAAGCATCTGTGCATATAATATCCAGGATCAGCATCCGATTTAATTTTTATTTTCTTACCTGAAGTATCTTAGACATTTCTTTGTTCTTACTTGAAAATTCAGATGCCTTGCTGAAATCTGGGTACCATATTGTTTTGGGAGAATAGATATGGAATCTGATTCTTATTTACACTATGGTGTCTTGGCAGTGCAAAGAGTATAAATTACACCTTTATCCATGGGAAAGCTCTTTGCACTCCTGGAACAATTTAAAGGTATCTTAGTATGAATAAGAATCAGAACCTGTGAGACATTTCTGATATAGATTCTGCTGGAAAACTGCACTCTGCTGTCCTAGCTGCCTGGACACGCTATTTTCACATTTTCAGCTGCTTGTATGTCAGGACAGCCTACCGTGAATATGAGACACACATTGGCTTCTTCACAGTAAAGAAGAGAAAACTTAATTTTCTGCTTCAGAAAACAGAATTGCTGGTTCAGAAGGTCATCAAATACCAGTCTCCTCTATGGAGAGAAAACACTCAAAGGGAGTCTTGTAAAGGAAAACTCTCATATGCCATCTAGATCCTAACGAGCTGACTTTTGGTGGTGCGTATGAGAGAAGATGGAGAAAGTACAGAAGGCAGATTTATAACTCTGCAAAAAGACTAGTGTTACTTTTTTGCAGAAATATTTATGTATTTATTTATTCCATCCTGCACTGACATAGTAGTCGCAGTTAAGAATTGTGCTGGTTTTGGCTGGGATAGGGTTAATTTTCTTCATAGTAGCTAGTACGGGCTATGGTTTGGATTTGTGCTGAAAGCAGTGTTGATAATACAAGGATGTTTTCGTTACTGCTGAGCAGTGCTTACACAGAGTCAAGGCCTTTTCTGCCTCTCACCCCACCCCACCAGCGAGGAGGCTGGGGATGCACAAGAAGGTGGGAGGGGACACGGCTGGGACAGCTGACCCCAGCTGACCAAAGGGATATTCCATACCATATGACATCATGCTCAGCATATAAAGCTGGGGGAAGAAGAAGGAAGGGGGGGACGTTCGGAGTGATGGCGTTTGTCTTCCCAAGTAACCGTTAACACGTGATGGAGCCCTGCTTTCCTGGAGATGGCTGAACACCTGCCTGCTGATGGGAAGTGGTGAATTAATTCCTTGTTTTGCTTTGCTTGCATGTACGACTTTTGCTTTACCTATTAAACTGTCTTTATCTCAACCCACAAGTTTTCTCACTTTTCCAATTCTCTCCCCATCCCAGCAGGGGGGAGTAAGCGAGCGGCTTTGTGGTGCTTAGTTGCCGGCTGGGGTTAACCCACAACAGAACCCTTCTTCAAAACTTTAAGAATGACTATAAGAAATATTTAATAAGGCAATTTGTATGTTGAAGCTATGATTAAAGAAAACAGACTATTGCAACTTTATATGCATGTTTTAAACTGTTACGAAACAGAAAAGAGAATTTTTTCTTACACTATTTCAGACATTGTAGAGTGCAAGACAATTAACTCCAAACTGTCTTCATAAGCATAGAATTTTAATGAGGACCAATAATCTAAACAAGTATAGAAATCAACATTACAAATTCAGTTCATGTTGGTCTTACAAAAAACAATAATCTGTTCTCTTTATCTCAATGTGAATTATAAGAGATGGGTATGAATCACACCAGGCTGATCTTAACCAGAATTTATCTAGTTCCCTATTTCCAGCAAAGAATTGCCCACGGATAACACTGTAATACTAGGAGTCTTCACAGCATCTAACTAAAATCATCCATCTCAGGGGCTACGAACCATCCTTTGGAAGTGCATATCTCTCTCCTTGACTACGCAAAAAACTTAAGCTCTTTGTAACCTAGCATAACCTATATAAACGGTGTGAGCATCCCTGCTATTATCAAAGCAACAGAATAATTTCTGCTGAAGCCCATCCTATTTATTAGTCATATTACTAAAAGTACTAAATAGTTTAGAGCTGGACACATAAAAGGTTTGACACATCTAACAATCTCATACTTCAGATATTCTGAACTTGCATGTTGCTGTTGCCTCCACTGTACAGACATAAATTTCCTAAAAGCCTCATTTTCCACCTGTAGAGGTTCCCTAGATGACTAAATTAGTGCTCTGAAGAATGTGTTGGCACCTATGACATGACTGCATTAAAGTATAAGATACTTCAGCCTTAAGAAGATTCAAAACTCATAGTTTTTTTGTTTGTTGTTATTGTTGTAGTAGTGGGGCTTGTTTGTGGTTTTCCTTCAGCTTCAAGACTTGTTTTGGTGGGCAAAGGAAAAAGACAATACCACACAGTGAGCTAAGCAGCTCAACTAATTCAAACACTGCTCCAAAATACAGGACACAGCTCTCTCTTCTGCTTGATTTGGACTGATGGCCACACTACTCTCTGTTTTCTCAGAGCTGTTCCATATTGTGTTAAAATAAACAAACAAAACCGAACACCGTAACAGGGGCATGACTTTGATTCTTTAGATCTCTGGGGTGTACTCTTATTCAAATTCTTTTCCTCTGTGAGCCAGTGAGCATATACATTTTACTCTGGCGAGTGGAACAGCTTCAACAGATAAGCATAACAGATGGAAAGCTCAGACAATGAAAGCATAAGTTGCATGGATTATAAAATAGTGATTTTATTTATAAGGACTACACTTAGGAGATTTTCAAAGGAGAAAGGTATTACTATTCTGTAACTACCCTTCTGCTAAAAAGCATGGCCTATTCAAAACTTTTTAATACTATTTATTGAATTGAAATAAAGACTGAACATAAAAAATAGCAGCACAAGTGGAGTTTGCCAAAATTGAAGATGATCAATATAAGAAGGTAACTTCAGATTTGGGAAAAAAAAAAGGCCTAACTCTCAAGCATCCTGGCACCCAGTGGAAAACATAACCCTAATCTAGCCCTGCATGTTCCCTGGGGATGAGTATTTAAGATGACTTGCTGAGCTGACTTCTAACTCATCAGCATCTCTTCAGAAATAGGCCAAATAAAACCAGATTTTTTGTATCTTCCTGATCAATTACCCTTTAAATTTAATTGAAAGAAATTCAGCAGGTCAAATGCCAAGTTTCAACTTCACCTCTTTGACTGAGTTATTGTTAAAGAACGGAAATAGAAGTCATTTGCTTCTGGTTATATAATTCCATAAATATAGATCCTTATATATACTACTTATTTGCTTAATAAAGCAAGTCTTAGCAGAGCAACTTCCTCACCAGTACTCACAGTGGAATATTTCAGCACTGTTGATGTTCTACCATGACCTTATGTAATTACAAATTGGAATGGCCAGCTAATCAATGACATCAAAACGAGAAAGATTTCTAGGTTCTTTGTAACACATAAAAGCAGATACCCAAGATTTTGCTGAATTTTTAGTATTATCCGCAGTAAAGAATAAAATTACATAACCATAGGTGTAACTTTCTTTTCAGGCAGTAAAGCAGTACATAAATCAGAACCTCTTATTGTATATTCAGAACAGCTCAACTGGGAAAACTTCCTTTTTTAAATGTTTAAACTTAACGAAATCTAAAAGCCAAATTACCTCTGAAAGCTTGTAGTGCTAATAGAAGAACAGATTAATATATCTCAGAATGAATACATTAGCAATGAAGTCACAGAATGCTTGCATCAGGTTTTCCTGCAACATTTCATGGTATATTAAATAATTGGTTCCACAGAGCAAAGCAGAAATGTAGAAATGTATTACCAGAAAGCTAGAAATAATGCACATAAGTCTGTATTACATGTGCACTGCTGTGCATTTTAAAAGTTCAGCAGATTCTGGAAGCACCACGCACTAAACATAGTACATTCACTGCACCTCAAATACTTTAACTGGAAATAAAAATGAAAATCAAAGCTATGAGGTGAAAAACTCAACTCTCAAAACCCCAAGAGCAACCTATATGTTAAGAGTCCTCACAAAACTTACTACATCTGAGCACGGAATGCAATATGGGTTTGTGTGTGCACAGGACATTGACTGAAGCATCTGTGAAGCACAGTGGGGATGAAAATCGCAGTGGAAGATGTACAAAAGGAATTCTGCCCCAGAACAACTTATGCACACAGAAAGGCTGCATGTGTTTCATTCATTTGTAATAACCCAAGTAACTATTGGTTAATAACATCACTGGTTAGTTATTGCTCCACTGGATTTACTGAATCCCAATGAAGTCTGCCAGTACCTAGCTCTGAAAGTTTGTCTCCCTACCGTCAAGAGAAGTAAATACACCTCAAATGGCAATCTTTTCTCTTACCATCAAATGAGGGACAAGGAAGGACCTGTATTGTTCCTCAGTGTAGGTGCTAGCTAGTACTACCTCAAAACAGGTAACATTGTATCTGAGCAAATCTACTGGATGTTTGGTCATTTCTAGACATAAACTGTATATTGAAACATATATTGATTCTGGACATACATTGATTAACTTGATTAACATACTGTTGAGACTTGATTAACATACTGTTGAGACTTGATTAAAAAAGGGAAACATGAGGAAATAAAACAAACAAACAAGAAAAAACAAAAAACAAACAAACAAACCCCCCCAAACCAACAAACTCTAGACCTAAAACAAACTCAAGACCTAAACTATGCATAATGATGTAAGGAAGCTCTGGAGGGAATAGCTGGGCAGCTGCCAAGGAAGGCATGCAGAAGTACATCAAGTCATGAAGCCGCAGTGAAAGGACAGTGGAAAGGAACTGGAGGAAAAAGATTAGGCATTCACGTAAGAAAGAAAGAGGTCAGACAGACAGACTTCTGGCCCATTGATTAAAGACCTAAGTAGGAAAATGAGTAACTGAGAAGGAACATTAGGGAGACGATTCAGGAAAAGAATTCAATTTCTTCTCATTCCATTTAGGGAAAGTAGCACTTTAAAAGAAGAAGAATATAAGGAATTGAAAAGGTAAAATAAAATACTAGTATCTGGAACAAGAAGGAACAATTAGTCATCCCTGAGCATATTGCCGATTTAAATTTTAAGCTTGTAGGCTCTTCACATACATGAAAAATGCCTCTGTAATGGAACTAAATCTCTCTCTAGTACCTGACTGCTTCTTTCTCCTCCCCCCTTGCCCTCACCCCAACTAATAAAATCCAGTGTCTATTTAAATCCACGTTAGTACATTGGATCCAAGACTGAATATCTGTAAATGGCAGCTACTGATATGCATCTTTGGATATTGTTCCTTCCTTTACCACCTTTGATGGAAGCTTTCTCTTTTCTTTCTGCAGCTCACAGAAAAAGTGATGGTCCTTTCCTGCTGTCCCAGGACACAGAGTTATATCAGCAACAATGCAATGGAGCAGAGGATTTCAGCTAAAAAGCAGCATCCCAAAGAACATTTGCAATAAGAGATACCGGCAGATGCAATTTTTGAGAAATGTTCTTTGTGCCATGCTCATCTTTCAGCTGATAATATAGATCTCACCCATATCCACCTTTGCTCTAAATGCTTCTGTGTTTTGTCATTTCTCCCTCCTTTTCTTTTTCCTTCTTTTACTTTCTCTTTCTAGCCACCCCCCCGATAAGCAACATGTTATTTATTTCCTGTATTTCTTTCTTTTTCTCAGACATTACTAATTTTCCCTTCCCAGATGAATTTTCCCAGACTGTTTTGATTCTCTCTTGCTCCTAATCCAGTGAGGCAACCCTGGAAGCTAACGTTTTCAAGTGTTACCTCCACTACATACTCTACAAGCTTCAAATCCGGTGCTTGTAAGCTTCAAATCCAGCATATTTTATTAAGTTCCAGAGTCAATAGCTGGTCTCTCTCTCTTTTTCCTTTATACTTAGAACAGTGACAATCATTCATCATAGATAAAACAAGGCCTTGACAAATAGTTTCTGAGCATACTTGACTTGATTTTCTAACCACATTTAGATCAGATGGACTACTACCTTCAATGGAGACTAATTATGTATGTCAATGTTATTTAACACAAAAAAAGCTGTAGATTTGGAGCCACAGGGTTTCAAGGGAACAATAATTTTACAGTTCAACTTCATGGTGCATTCAATGTTCCTTAAAAAAGGTTGCAGTCTGCTTGATCACAAACAATAGGAACAAAAGTATCCATGTTCCTTCTCTCCAGTGTGCTGCTGCACTGCCTGCAACCATCGCTGCTGGATGAGGGAATTGTTCGTTCACCTTCACATCCAGTAAGGTTCTTGGACTCTCTCCCTAGTGATCACCATCACTATTGCTTTTAGCACTGACTATGATGACATTCTTTCACCCAAAGGTGAAAGGCACTGTATTTCATTATCAATTGCCTGAGCTATTTAGAATCAAGCCTAAGAATTTAATAAAACTACAGTATTTCATATGAATTTTACACACACACACAAACACGCACAGAGTGTCAGCCGTTATTTTGGCTTCCCGACAAAAGATCACAATTAATCATTTTGCCATGAAATGTGTTGCTTAATTGCTCAGAAATCAAGTTACATTAACACTAGCATTAGCTATTGAAAATTGGCAGAAATACCATTAACAGATGAAGCATCATTTAAATTAAATGCGTCATTTGTTTTTTTTTTCTATCAAAATTAATGCATAGGAAATAGGCATACCCAACTTAAAAAATACTATTTCTTTTTGGTGAGGAAGAAAGTGAAAATGAATTTTCCACTGAATAAAACTCAACTACAGGTGTTTTGTTACATGGAATTTTAGAAACGGAAATGAACACTTGACCTACCACTTTTCAAAATAAATGTAGGCACTTCTGAAAGAAATGATAAGGCGATATGTAAGTGGTTTCAAAGGTGAATTTAGATACCTAACTTTGGACATCTCTGTTTGAAAATCTCTACTTGCATTTTCTATTATAGCATATATTATAAATGATACAATATTTGTAAAAATATTTTATTATAACCTTGCCAAGTAACAGGTTCAAAACAAAAAAAAGGAAGGGTTTTTTATTCAGTATATAATGTTGGAATTTACTGCCACAAAATGTTGTGGAAACTAAAAATATAAGTGGATTAAAAAGGAGAAATATTAATGGAGAATAGATTGCCTCATAGATGTTAACATAATGTGTGGGCAAATCCCTGGTTCACAATTAAGTTCTTTCAGGGATACCTTCCCACTTTCCAGCAAAGAATCCCATTATACATGTCCTACTCCTACACAAATTCCCTTTGAATTTGCTACTGCACAGTTTCCCAAGCTATGAGCCAGATGACCCTCTACGTCTGACTAAATATGTAAGTTTTTATAATTAAACAGTAACATCCAGCAACTACAGTAAGGCTAAGCTGTCCTTGCAGAAGGCATAGATACAAGGAATTGCAACAGCTGAAAAACTTCTGATAATCAAAAGTAACGTTTCATGTTCTTAAAGTAACATAGCTTTCATATTTACCTGTGCTTTGTTCTCAGTGACACTGAAGAATTACCTTCATATTGAACCTATATAAAGCAGAAACTGGTAAGTTGTTTCAGAGGCACTGCATAAAGACTGTCTTGCTCAAGGATTTCAGTAAGGGCTAATGCTAGCTGTCAAAAACTGCAGCTGTGAGATTATGTTCAATAATTAGCCAAGTAATAGACATTTTTCTTTGCAGTTACAGAGATTCCTTTGTCTTTTTTTTTCCTAGGGAAAAAGTATTGTAATACACAGAATAATCATAGTTATTCTTAGGCAAACACACATGAAAGCAATTACATGCAATGTATGTAATTGTAATTATACTGTGTTTTTAAAAAATCTTAATAAATTATCTCCTCAGAGAAATTACTTAAGTTTATTCTTAAAACTCATTGCTCATGAGACTTTTTCCTGCATGGAGAAAGTTAGTAACACTTTTTCTTCCTCAGGTCTCTCATCCTAATTTATAAAATGCTGAGTTGTCCTGTGTAAGAGCCAAATGCTAATCAACAGGAGGCAGGTATGTTTCTAACCAGGTTTTCAAAGGGTCTGGACCCACTGAGCTTTACAAAAGAAAGCAGCAGGTTGGTGAGCTTGGCTTTTGTTTTTTAAAATTTAAACAAAAAATTGAACAATGAAAATATATCACCCAGAGTCACTTGAGTAATACTAACACACTGTAATGAAGAATAACATAATTTAACATTTAAATCAAAATCAAATAAAGGTCAAGTTAATACATCAATAGGTTAGCCTCAAAGTTGGTTGAATTAAATTTTAAAAATTAGATCAAAAGATTAATACTATGACAAATCAATCTTTATAAACACTAAAGGTGACAATAAGCTAACCTAGTTGGTTGGTTATAAACTCAGCTAAAGAATTTCATTTGTGTTGGTCATAACTCAGCTTAGGAGCTTATTAAGTATCTTAAAACTGAAACCGAAGTCTAAGTCACAATGTCAGAAGCAGCTCCTCTCATGTAACTAAGTCTTTTCTCTCTGGCCTCACATTCCTCCTCCCCCAAAAGGAGCAAAAAAGATATTCAAAGGAGTCCCTAAAAATCAAAAACGTATAACCTTTGTGACTTTTAATGGCAGGACATACCCTAGTGAGAACTTTTATGACGCATACTCAATAAGAACTTTTTCCTATTTTCCCTGTATTCAAGCACTAGTGCGCATATGCACATGGCTATGGATTCAATACAGTAAAGCTGAAGACTAGAAAAAGGCTGGACTCTTACTGCTTGTATTTTTAAAGAAGTTAAATAAAACAGCTATGAAGTGGAAACAGTATGAAACTTCTTCCTGAACCACTGACCTCTCACAGGCTTCTTGCCTGGGAGCACAAACTACGGTTACAAAACATACTCTCCTGGCACAGAGCTTTCCGATCAAAGTTTTTTCCAGAAGCAGAGACACAGGTCAAATACTCACACAGAAAATTTCTTCTGTGTCATAACTACTTCCACCTAAGGCAGCTGTGTTTTGAGAGATTAAGAAGTTTACCAGTTTCCCTTATGATTTTTCACTACTCCAGAAGGCAACAAGGGAATTTTTCTGCTGTCAAAGTTTAACTTGCTCTCAGTGATGCCAAGGGCTTCAGGGAAATCCGGTAAAATGCTACTCTGGAGCCACGGAACTTGGTACAATCAAGGCTTATACAGGAAATATTTCTTAGCATATGGATTGGCTGCTGTATTTCTGAGCTGTCTTCAGACAAAGTAGATTGATTAGCGTCTCTTTCTTTCTTACGGTTATATCTTTGGCAGAGTTACCCATAGGAGGGTGGATAGTTCACGTGCTTGTTCAACTACTTCTTGAAAAAACTATCAAAATGAAAATAACATGGAAAATACAGACCAAATGACTTCATTTTTTCTTTCGCTGCTAAGTCCTGACAGTAGATTTCTGTTTCCCTAAAACTGTGTATGTGTTTGATTGCTGACACAAAAACAATAATCAACCTAGAAAAAAAAGTAACACGATATTTTAATGGGTCAAATTATGGAAACTCAGGTGCAAGTTCCATCTTAGAACCTCTAGCCACTAAAAACATCCATAAGAATTACTTATTTCAGTCACAGCCATTTTAAAGCAAAATTTTTTAAAAAATCATTTTCAATTAGCTTCCTAAAAGCTATGTTCAGTCCAAACTATAAAGATTAGACCTTGTGTTATAGTACTTCAAAGCCAAATATTTAACATTAATATTAATCATATTACATTATACTTGAGACATTCGTAAGAATAATCTTGTGACAGTGGTCTACACTCTGGTAGAAAAATTCACAGCACTATGAAAATGCACAGACTAAGATAAGCCCACCTAGGCCATAAATACTTTAATTGTAGGCCATCATTGTTAGAAAAAAGTCATTCTGTTTTACAGTGTATCGCTCATGTGCAGACTACATATTCAAGACTTTTTGGATTAGAGTCGTCAATGAGATTATGAAAGGATTGACTTACTGCTTTGAAGGCACGACTGCATTCAGTTGTAGCAAAATATGCATATGTATGGTACATAATGAGCCTTTTAAAAAATCCCCTAACCATGTATTTATGTAATTGGAGCTATTTTGCTTTATGTCACATCAAGTGAAGAAGAAAATACCAAATAATTAAAGCAGTACTCACTAGTGATAGGAAGTTGGCAGCTGTGTGAATAGAAAAAACACTACTAGTTTCTTTTCTATAGCATTAAAATACTGTTTGCAGTGTGTCTTGCTTATCTGTAGGTTTCACATAAACAAAACCACCACCAATGGACCTTCCCACCTAGAGAGGAAGCAGGAGCTTCAGCATTAACTTTATAGAAGTGCAAACTGATCACTGAGGCTCAGCCAAGCCAAAAGTATGATCCTCTGGCTTTGTCTGTCTTTATAAAAATACATCAGAGATACCAGTGAGGAGGCAAAAAAAAAAAAAAAAGCAATACTGGAATTAACACCCAATAGTAAATACAGCCATGAAATGACTCTGTTTCATCTAGTATCTCTTATTGTGTTGATTACATTAAGTATAACATTCTGACTAATTTTTTGGTGGATTCCAAAACAGCACTTCAAGGCTCACAAAATAGAACTGGATTCTGAAGCTTAGTCATTGAGCTTTTCTGTCCTAGCTCAATGTTCTCTCAACAGATGGGTGACTGTTGTTACCATACTATAGATCAATGATTGGTAAGTTGCAAAAGACAAAAAATGATATGAAAAACTTTTACAGGAAGAAAAGTAAAAACATGATTATGTGTTTCCATGACCTTAATACACAATAGATGCTAAAACTGAAAAACAAAGTCTAACACCCAACCACATGTAGAAGTGATAATAGTAAGTAAAACTGTGTATAGATACAGGACAGTGAGGAGTGAAATATGAGTGACTGGTCAAGCAGATCAAGGAGGCTAGATTTTTGGGGGGGTTTAGGTCAGTTTAAAAATATGAGAACATAAAAATAATGCAATTATAAACACAAACCCCCTTCTTTCTAGCAGTTCTATACAGAAAGGCCCCCTGGAGCTATCCATATTTCACTGACTGCTCTGTCAAAGCAATGTTATGTATTTATAAAATAGGAAAGCATTTATTTGAAATCTATGTTTTATTAGTTTGACAATGCGATCTGGATTTGAACTTTTTACAAAACATGCCAAAGGACATTCAGACCATATGGTAACCTTCCAACAAGCTGGTTTTGCACATCTGCTGGCTTCTGCATGTCAAGTGCTCCAAATAATTTTACTTGGGTCTCTTCATCACTCACAAAATTAATGTAAGCAAACAATTCAATGCATATGTGTAACAACACCTGTTATATATCCAAAGCTGCCAGAGAGTTAGTACATTGCTTTTATTTTTCATTAAGCACATCTTCACTGCAAGGATTGGTTTATGTATTATTTTCTAAATAAATATGCAGTGCCTAATTCCATATAATCACCTTGCAGTCAGTTTTAAATTTTCTAGTTATGATACTGTTGAGGGATATGGCCAAAAATCTCCTTAAGTAAGTTAATATATAGATTTTAGGATAGTATGTAAGAACACGTTGATGTTTCTAAAAAAGCGCATATTGCAACTCCTGAGTCCCTAGGGAAGCGATAGCATAAAATTCAATGGAAGGGAGACCAGAGCGAGGGAAGAGAAACCATACCAAAGATGTTCTTTTCTGGAGTTTCATGAAAGAAGAGCAGATTAGATGGGAAGGTTGGAGAGCGAGAGGAACCACTGGGTTAGCTTCCACAAATCAAGACAAGAGACAATGTAACTACTTCAAAGATCAGGACTCTGCCAGTAAGGCACTTGGCACGCAAGGCTGAGATGGTGCTCCAGCAAAGGATTAGTCTAGCTCTCCACTTTCTGAAGCAACACTCAGGGAAACTGGCCGTGGGTTCAGGACTGCACTTGGGCTGGGCTTATGCCAATGAGTAATTGCATATTTTCGGACAGCAGCATTATCTGCGAGCAGCTAAATTTATGCTATCACTGCTGTTTCTGACTAGCCTTTGCATTCCTTCTGATGTCTTAGTCTGAGCTGCTATTGTATAACTGAGTCTTGACTTCAAAGCAGCCTTTGCAGGAGGCTAATATTTGACAGTTTACGCTACACTGGTCAGTATGGAGTAGTAAAACCAGGGCTCTGGGATTCATATGTAGCCGAAGGTAAATGACTTGCTAGGATAGTAAGTTTCAGAAGACAGAGGGCAAACCAATTAGATTTTTAAAACTACATAATAAAACAAACCAAGAAGCGATCACTAAAAACAAACAAACAAACAGATTTTTAATACACGCGGTTTAGCACCCAAAACTGAACAAAAATCCATACTTCATGAGAAATTTTCCCCTTCTTAAAAAGGCAGCACACCAGTTACCAGCTGTAACTCATGAATGTCACTTATTCTCTCAACAATTACACCAATTGTACCAGTCAATACGACAGGCTGTGCAACAACCTTAACGTGGTCTTGTGGGAATAAGGAGTTAAGAATTATAGGAATTCATATCTTATAGGAGCTGGTTATCTACATAAGGAAAAGTCTTTAAGCCCTGTCATCTCAGGCATGTAAGAACTGGAGCTAGTTGAAGTAATGGACAGACCAAAAGGCAGGACCCTGAATTAGTAATGATCCTGATTTATCTAGAAATAATGATTTTTCTGATACAAAGAGATGATCAAGTTGCAACTGTAAACATCCTACAGGCTGAGAGAGATAAACCAATCTCCCTTTTGAAAAAAGGGATTGTGGACAAAAGCTGCTACCCCAAACTTCAGTTTTCACATAAAAATGACTCAAATGTTTTTCACTCAGAACTGCTGTCCATCCTCTGTTCTTGCTAGAATGCAGAAAACCTCTAAAAGCCCCTTTTGTGTTTTAGGACTTTAATGTTTTACTGAGCCTTCTATAGGAAACTCTCACAAGAGCATTCCCAAAAAGGGAGAAGGGAAGGCTCAGAGGGAGTTGAAAAGAGGGCTGGGAGCAATGTATTTTTAATAATGGAAGAAATATAAAAAGTTATAGGGTAGGTGTGCAAAATCCAATTTTTTTTGAAACTGTAGGCTGCCAAGTCCAATAAAATAAAATTAGCAGCCCATTCCTGCAAATATATGTATTTGTAAACAGTGACAAACAGAAGTAAGAATTATAATTTTTTTTTTTAACCCTGCAATTTGTCTTCAAATTTTGTCACGGTGCTGAGGTGCCCTACGTTTGAAGGCTAAAGAGAGGCTAAACACAGGTACAATGTTTCCCTCTAGAGAGCACAGGCAGGAGGTATGCCCATCAGATACTTTCAAGACACATCTTGGAACTAGTGGGAGAGGTTACCATCATACATGAGAGCACACATGCTAAAAGAAACCGAGGCCTAGGCCCCATAAAGGAATAAAGCCCCCTAATACGGGCTTTTGAAGGTACTGAAAGAAGACCTAAACCCAATAAAAGTTGAAAGCAAAAGTCAGCAATTAGACTCAACTGCAATGAGCAAAAAAAAGAACCTCTAGCTCAGTCAGCAGCTGAAATGAAAGTGTGTGATGTTTTCTGCCCATTTAATGACCAAATGCTGCACATGGGAGGAGGCCTGGAAAGCAGTGCTGTGCATCCAGGTGAAATAAAAGAATTCTGCAATCAACAGTTCTTGCATAGATGTTCCCAAAGCATGATGTACATACAAACAAGAACTTGAAAGAGAATTTATGAAGACAATTCAAGTGATGGTGGGATACCTCCAGGTTTAGCCCCAGGCTGACTGAAGGAGAATACAAGCCTTTCCCTCTAGATTGCAATGCTGCTACAGAATTGCCATTACGATCCCTCTACTGCTGAAAATAATTTAATCTGGACTTTAAAAGCTGGTATGAATCCTGTACCAATTTGATTCCTGTAAGAGAAGCAGAACCATGGGGTAGATAAAAAGCATCAGTGATACTTAAATATTAAATGCATAAATATTTAACTAGCATTTCTTCATCCTTCTAATTGAATATGGACTCAAGCAGACTTAGGAAGTCAGAAGTTGGATTCAGGTTCAAATTTCAAACCCCTCCAAGTTAAATTCTACCTGGAGCCAGTGATCTAGTCTGCAGGTCTCAGAGTCCATGGCCCTTCTTTTGAAGGAAGTCTTCCTTCTTTCAGATAGCTGCTGCCACTGGCCTTTTTAGCATAAAGCTCTCAATGTAAGAGAGAGCAGATACAGCGTGGTATGTATACTTGGGAAAGAAGAAGGTATCGCGCTGGATAGCATTATATTTCAAAGTCTGTGTTATCCATTTATATACCATCATCAACACTATTCCTTGCTCCTATAAGTAGGCAGGGAAAAAAAAAAGAGTATAAAACACAGTTCAAATCGGTGTAGTGGCATTTTCTGTTGTAGGCAGAGTACATTCTGATGGGCAATGAATTCAGCATGATCACGCGGATTCCTGGAGGAATATTTCCCAGGAAAAATATTTCTTGGTGACTTTGAGTAATACCAATTTTGGTCTTTGGATCCTGGTCACATTAAGTATTATATTGATATCAAATGGTTCAGTGAATTTTTATGTTGAAAATACTCTTTAAAATTAAAGCACACTGTTGGAATAAGTGGTTTAGTAACTATTGCTTTTTCAGTTCTATAGAAAGACTGCTGCATTAAAAAAAATTATAGCATTCAAGAGCTTTTATCCAAACACTTTGCACATATAGTAAAAAGGCATAAACATTTTTGTCTTATTTGACATTTCAAGGATATTCCCAACATTTGTAATAACAGTAAACCAGGTGGAACAAATCTCTGAAGAGTGTAAAACAGAATATCCAATCTTTTCTAATTACTTTCCAAAATCTTTATGTCTAGTTCACATCTGCCTCCTCCATACAGGCTGCATTTCCCCCCAAATAAACCTTGAAACAGTTGTTGCATTCTCAGGCTAAAAAGAAATGTGACATCTGGATCCAAAGTCAGCCAGATGGCACTTACTCATTGAGGACATACAATTTCACTTTTCATTTGACCTGCTGTAATCCGTGATGCTAACCCCAGTGGTATGGGATGCTCTGCTCTTCTGGGCTCTTTCAGTTCTCCTCATTTGTGTCTCTTATGTGCCTGAAGAAAGCCAAATCATATGTTGGTTCTCCGCTTCACACACTAGTCTATTGCTCAGAAGGCTAGATAAATTCTACTGTGGAGGAACGGTAATTCAGAAATATAAAACCTATGAAAATAAGACCGGATTTCTGGTACTTAAAACCTTGCATCCCTCTCATTCAGAGGATAAATAAATATGTTTCAAGAGAAAATAATTATATTCATTGAATAATATTTTTTTTGAGAAAAACAGGACTACCCATGACTGTAAGACTGCAGAACAGTATCTAGAAAAGTTTTTTCTAAAAAAAAAAAAAAAATCAACGTCTATATACACCTATTTGGATACATACACTAATTCCAGCACAGCTTTCAATATGGCTTTAAATTTTTTTCCATCATCTCTCCTGCATGAAGATGGTCTGAAAATACTTTCTTTGGGTACATCCTCTTAATGGAGGAGAAATCCTGTTTAGAAGTGTATGAAAAATACGCTGTAAATCAAACAGACCTATGAATAGGAGAAATAATTTCTGATTTCACAACAGAAGCAGAAGCAGGTTCTTAGCCTTTTCCAATTAGCTTATCAATGCGAAATTAGTTACCCGTGGGGGCAGACTGAACTACTTTACCTGATAGACTCAAATCAGAGCAGAAATCACTGAGATTTCCCTCAATCCTCTCCTTCTCTCATTAAAGTATGAAATCAGCAGGTTGGTGATGGAAGAGAAGAGTTAGACTTTGAGAAAGCACTTTTATGATATATCTTGGCCAACTCCAGCTGTTGTGGCTATTGAGTGCAAAAAGCAAAATCAACCAAATTTAAGAAAACAAATTAATGGGTGGAACTTCTAAAGATCTTGCACTGCAGTAATTGCATTAATTGTAAAAGAATTACAATTACAGACAGCACATATGCTGGGAGTTGTGGCCATGAGTTAGGCCAAAATAATTTAAACACATCAGTAAAGAACAAAGTGGTATTTTATACCACTTGGGGGAATAATAATTTACATGGCTACTTCTGCATTATGAATGAATGCAAGAGTTAAAGAGTTATATTTTCAAAGGGAGAGGTACTTATATTTTATCGTGATGAATGCCAAAGTTGCAAAAAATGAAGAAAAAAAAACTGGCAAGAATAAAAAAAAAGTAAAAGGAAAGGCTAGCAGCTACTGGAATTCTGTATTGAAAGCCTGTCCAAGCAAAATGTGTATACGCTGACATTGCCAAACCTACAGTCAGGAAATCAGAAGGACACCTGCACATAGTCAGTCTGATGGAGACCACTATAGCACAAACGGAGAATTTATTCTGGTACAGTTTGTGATTCGTTAGCTGTACTTGAAAGTTAGAAGGTAAAAGGATGAGAAGGCCTTGATTTGTTCAGTTTCAACTTTGTGTATGTAACAGAACACATATTGCAGATACTAAAACCTGTTTTTAAGCACTGTTGAAACTGAAAGAGCAGCAAGATGCAAACATAAAGTAACAGACCAAATTTTAATAAAACAAATATTACTAATGTTCTTGAAATATGTGAGAATAGAATATTACTAAGAAAGAGGGTTCCTAGATAAGCTACTAAGGGTTATTTAGCATAGAAAAAAAATAACGTAAGCAGAGAATAATTTATATAAATTCAATAATAATTTTAAAATACTGCAATGAGGAAATCAAAAGGTATATCAAAAAAATCAGAAGATGGCATAACAGTTGACTCAAGTAAGATATTTGTAGCACTGTCACTACAGTGTTGCTTAAAAGCTCCCATCACAGGTACTCAGTCAAAGGTGACAATCTGGGTAGAAGAAAAGCAAGTAATCACAGACAGAAAGAATACTGTCAGAAACGATGTAAGGATAAGGAACAGATGAATAATATCGATTGAACAGGTAAAAGAGAACCACCACCATTATAGTCTAAAGCAGCACATGCTGCTAAAAGAATGATGAATGGAAAAGTTCAAAGACAGGATGATGTACCAGTAACAGTGGTACATTTGAACAGTGGCAGTAGAAAAGTTGCCTTCTATGCTCATGAAGCTATGGGAAACTGGAGGGTGGCCAGATTCTTGGAAAAGATCAATGTACATTCCAGGTCTTAAGAAAGAGTATTGGAAGAAACACAACTACAAATCAATCTCATTGATACTGCATGGAAGCAAGGTCATTATTCTGGAAAGGATTCAAAGATTAAAAAAACAACTCAGAATATCAATGTGAATTGGTATGACATACACTTGGAAGAGGCAAAAGGGACAAACCTCAAGACCATGATCAATCACGTTCAAATATTTCAGTAATCACCCCTCTTATTTGTTGACTTCACTAAAGTATTTGACTCCGTGGGAAATGATCGGTTATGGCTGATGATGCTTGAAATGGGTTTTCTATCACACTTAGACGAGCTACTGTGTAAAACTTACCACAATCATAAATTTGCTGTACGAGAAGTGAGAATAATGTAAGAGTGGCTCTCAAACAATAAAGGTGTACAGGAAAAGGTGAGTTGTATCATCCTATCCAGCATGCTGGCAGAGATGGCACAGAGGAAAGCATTAAAGAATTTGAGAGGAGGTCTTTGACTTTAGGTATGCAGACTGTATAACATTACCAGCTGGTCCAAGGAGCCACAGAACACGTCAACATGATATATATACTAGGAGTGTAGATTCTCAGTTAATCTCTTTAAATGAAGAAGAGATCATTCTATGGTTCTAATGGAGGAGAAAGAACATCAGTGGGTTGAAGAGTTTTTATATCTAGGCTCAAATACTGACCAAAATAATTCCCACGAAAATAATACTTGAAGGAAATTAAATACTACAGAACCAAAAAAACCAAATGTATCAATGTTCTGGAAAAAAATAGGGATCAGCATGAAAAACAGAAATCCATGTTTTTTGAAGACAATAGCTTGCTAAAAAGCAACATATACCTATGAGAGTTGGAGTTTGAGAAAGAGGGGTGCTTCAGAGATTGCATTTTAAGTATTGCTTGTTTTACAGAAAAATAGCAGAGAGACAGATTTGGGGGGGGGGTGGGGGGTAGTAATATTAGATCAAATATAACCACCCCAGATTTCAAAGCTGCTGTAACTACAGTTTCAGCAACAATCTTATAACTGGATGTTAAAAAAGAGTGGTATGACAAAAGACCTTGTCAATATGATTAGCAGAGGAAATTACAAAATATGGTCATGTGCTCAGGAGGGAAAAAAAGCAACAGCCCAAAGACAATAACCATTCAAGAATGTATTGGAAAGAGGAAGAAGAGAGTACGACCAAGAAGACCATGGATAAAAGATAGAGACTGGTAGATTTAACTGTAAATCAATCAAGCAAAAAGACTGGCAAAGAGAAACAAGTGTGGAAACAACTGGTTTATCATGACATAAAGCTAAGGAGAATTCATATGGATAAGAAAATCCCTCAAATAGAAGTGCCCATAGCAGCCTCACAAAATTCTAAGGTCTTAAATAAGAAGTATCTTTTCTTTTTTAATCTTCTTTAGATTAGATATAAGGAAGAAATTCTTCACTATGAGGGTGGTGAGGCACTGGAACAGGTTGCCCAGAGCAGTTGTGGATGCCCCACCTGTGGAAGTGTTCAAGGCCAGGCTGGATGGGGCTTTGAGCAGCCTGGTCTAAGTGGAAAGTGTCCCTGCCCATGGCAGGGGGGTTGGAACTAGATGATCTTTAAGGTCACTTCCAACCCAAACCATTCTATCATTCTATGATTCTATAATCTTCTTAATCAGATATAAAAAACAACATAACCTGGTCATCCAGTTGACCTGATTACATGGCTTCAATGCTGTGCCGAGATATCGGTGCTGTCATGGACACTCCCAGCAGGAAAGTGATGCTAGCATGGAGGCCTGTTTGGGTTAATGCAGTTTGCTTCTTGGCATACCCAGTAAGCCAGTGCGGACAGGAAAATTCTCTGCCAATTTTCTGTTGATGTGCTCTTTTACAGGCACTGCTTTTGGCTTTATCTTTTAGCTAGCTTTTCCCTGTTGGTTCTTCATCATATTGGTAAACTTTACATCGAAAAATATCACTTTTAAAATACAGAAAATAGTACATGCAATGAAACAGCATAATGATATTGGGAGTTTTCTAAAAGTAGTTAAATCCTAAAGCCTGCCACTCAGCTTCAACTAATCTTGCTCTTACAACTAGGACTGCGTATCATTTGGCTTTTTAGATCTCAACATTTTATGATCCTTGAAATTTTTAGGTATACCACAAGTTGTCAAAGAATGATTAGTTGAACACTATTATTTCATTGGAAAGATGAATTTTATGATGTTTCACATACTATACTTTGCCGATAAGCTCAGTTAAATAATTTAATTAAAGTTTCATTCCTTCCAGTGACAGCACTAGACGGCCATTCTGTCTCACACTTAAATTTGAACATATCAATGCAAACAAGCGCTTTCCACATGAATATAAATATAGAAGACAACAAAGTTAAAGAGGCTTGTGTGTTTAGCCATGTCAGAGTGCAAGTCTTTGTAAAAGAAACCAACCAAAAAATTGCAATGCACACGTTTTCTTTCAAACCCACAGAACAGAGTAGTTTTCTCTTTGACTACGGATATATCCCATACAAAAATATTAATTAATGCATGTATAAATTCCGTATGCATCCATATGTATTTAAAATTTATACATATAATATATACATAAATTTATGACTGCATTATAAGAAATCCGTTTCCACTACTTAGACTTAACCAGCAAAGTCCTAAATAACATTTAATTCATTAGATCAATAGTGTTTTATAGTGCTTGTAAGTGGGTCCAAAGCAGTTCATACTTCCTCTATTACAAGTAGTACTTCCAAGGTTGTTTTTCCTTCATTATGTTCAGCTGTATCAGAATTGTGTCAGGTATTTGGAGCAAGCACAGTCTGAACTGTACTATGGACATATTGAAAGAATTCTTGTTAATGCTTATGGACAACTTTCTATTACAGTACTAATTTGACTGAGTTTCAGCCATTCTTCACACTTAGCACAGTTATTCAATTTATTTGTAACTCGGCAAATAAGTTCTAACATCATTTCCCTCAGTATCTGGAACAGCTCCAATGAAGCAAAATTAGTTACCCTTTTTTATATACCAGTGTAAAAAAGTAGAATATATGCCAGAAATTTGCCCACAAACTATGCCAAAGTTAGTGACCTCTCTTAGCATTACAGTTTCTTATGCATTATAGTATGTATATCATGAAAACATTTTTCAGCATACCTTCAATACCATGTTTGAATGGAATCATATGAAAAGAGCACATATAGGAAGAGTCTCAAGCTAAGCTATAAGGAATTAATAACACATGCTAGCATGATCACAGGTCTCAAGGTCAGAACGAAAAAAAACAGGTTAATTCCTTCTTAATGATCTATTAATACAGTCCTTTTATTTTGTTAGTTCTGCATTCAGGAATTTAAGCAGAATTTAAGAAATTACCTAGATTCAAGTTTGTTAATAGCCTCATTAAATTCTGTGGGCCTCCTCTCACACTAGTAATTTTAAATATATTCTTGATTTGGGACCAGAGACAAGGAGATAAGTGAATAGGTCAGCACAGAGGTGGTCATGAAATTGCACCGCTTTTTAAGAATGCTTTTATTATCTGTTGAAGGCAAAACGTTCAACAATGTAAGCATATCATGCATGGGGAGTCAAGCTCTAGTGGATCCTGATTACATTCTAGGGAGTACAGCTGTATCGAAGTAGTAATACAGAAAATACCTAAAACAAGAAGTACACAGGCAAAGAGATTTTACACTACAAGCAATTTATGTGCAATATGCACGTGCAACTTCCTTTCTCCCTCAACCAGGAATTGATGCAATCTGCCAATTATTTCAGGTGAAAGCCACATTCCTTAACTATCCTGCAGAAACAATCTAAGAAGCTAATCTGGTAAGAAAGCAGACAATAAAAAGATCTTCTTCATCCCCTAAAATTAAAATGAGCAAATGTGACAAGGCAGGTGTGAAACAAAAAAGCAAACATCAGGAGGATTAAAATAAATAAAAGTTTTATAAATGAAGAAGGAACAAACCTGAGTAGAGAGAGAAGGATGATTTCATTACATTTTTAGAATGAATGAGGGAAAAATGTGTGACTAACAAACTGTATGAACTGTTTATATTTTTACTTATTCTTCTAAAATAGATTTGCGTTCATCTCTCTTACTGAAACATCCCTGCTTCTGAGAATTCAGAAATTTTATACATTTAAAGAAAAATTATTCTAATGAGACCAATGACCCTTATCTTCATATTTATCCATTTCCATGTAACAATCCCCCAAGAATACAGTAGACATGATATGTCTTCTAAGTGGCAGTTGCTAGAATGAGAATGAAAATAAAAATGCCAACTAAGAGTTTTATAGTAATCAAAAATATATTCTTTGGGATGCATAGTTTGTCAATACATTCACACCATAGGTGGGCACAAGCAAAACAAGCTAGAGACATTTTAGCCCAAGCAGTGTCTCAACAGTGTACCTATCTTATTATCACAAGTGCACTCTCGTAATGAGTGGAGCTCAATCCAGACCCCAGATTACATCCTGGTCGAACTCCAAGGCAAAACAGAAAGACTCTAGGACTAAAAAAATCTATGTAGGGATAGGAATTCTCAAAAATTGTCAGGGTAAGTCAGTGCAGCCTACCTCCTTTTTTGCAGTGATTGTTCACATGTACATCAGTCACCCGACTGTTACCAGTATAAACCTAACCTGCGTAGATTACAAACATGAAGATTTCCTAGAACAGTAAGTGGGAAGTCGCCTTTCAGAGAGCTGTATCAGGCCTGGTAGTTTCCACAAAGCATACTACTTAGCAATGGTGTGTACAAAACTTCAGACAAGTCTCGGAACAAAGACATTCATTAGAGATGCTCTAAGGTTGCCTGTATTCTCCTGAAGAATGTTCAGGTCAAAGCTTGACCTTTGCAGGAAAGGCTTAATATAGTCCTCCTATTCAGTGCAACAGCCTCTGAGTCTAGTTAACTTAACGGCCTTTCTGCCATGGAAACAAAGAGGTTAAGCCTCTCCCCAAATGGCTTTATCCTATAGAGAGGGAAATGGAAAGCACCACCAACCATATGATGTGAATTGAGATGGCATAAGGTTTAGGGATACAGTGAGCTGAAGAGTTTTTTGACTTAAATTCAGTTGAGTGATAGTTTGAGAAATGAACTGGGGATACTAGAAAAAGAACAGGTAAAGAAGGTGAGTTGTTATGACTTGACTCTCTAGCTCACCTAGCAGAATCAACAGCCACCAAAGAAGCCACCTTCATCTCACCATGGAGGAAGGGGACCATGAAACTCAAAGACTTTCTCATGAGAGATTTCAGCACCAAGCCACAATTCTGTTAGGGCTGGAATGCTTCACTGAACTCTGAAAGAGCTGTAGCTGTTAAGAAAACAGCAAAGAAAACCAGCAAACATGTCTTCCCATGACACAAGCAGAAGTTGCATCTCCTCTCTTATTGACTTATCAGACATCAGCAAAAATCCAAGTCCTACCCACAAAAATGTTCATCTTTCTCACTTCTGCCTGGGGCAGTTCAGTATTTCTGATGGCTTGGGCTTTCAATTTACTCTCAGTAGTTGTTTAAAACATAGAATCATTAAGGTTGGAAAAGACCTCTAAGATCATCAAGTCCAACCGTTAACCCAACACCACCATGCCCACTAAACCATGTCCCTAAGCGCCTCATCTACACGTCTTTTAAATATTCCAGGGATGGGGACTCCACCACTTCTCTGGGCAGCCTGTTCCAAGGCCTGACCACTCTTTCAGTAAAGAAGTTTTTCCTAATGTCCAGTCTAAACCTCCCTTGGCGCAACTTGAGGCCATTTCCTCTCCTCCTATCGCTTGTTACTTGGGAGAAGAGACCAACCCCCACCTCGCTACAACCTCCTTTCAGGGAGTTGTAGAGCGCGATGAGGTCTCCCCTCAGCCTCCTCTTCTCCAGGCTAAACAGCCCCAGTTCCCTCAGCCGCTCCTCATAAGACTTGTTCTCTAGACCCTTCAACATCTCCACAAAATCATCTATTCTATGGTTGCATTTGGATTGAGTCAAGTTCTTTAATATTTTTCTTTGCTACTCCTCAACGTTAAGCTAGCCTTAGTCCATCTGGTAGAGAATTTTGGCATGCAAATACGGCTTAATTATTACTTAGGTGCTTAAATCCAAAATGTAAATTCCTAGAACACTTGCTCAGCTACCACTTACAGTGTTGCTGCCTAAAGTCCTTACAAGTTTGCGTTGGTACAGGTTCTTCAGGTACCAGAATCCCGCATCCTGGAACAGTGGGCCTGGAATAAGCCAACACACTCTTTTTTTTTTTTTTCCACCTCAGTTTTTTCAGCTGATCATATTTTGCAAAATCAGAATGAATTCCCATGCAAATCCATCTCTACACACACAGGCATTTTTGACAGTGTAAACAACAATAACAAAATGACCAAAGCTTGATTCCCGAAGGCTGGACCTCTCTTACTCAGATAATTTTTTAGTTACTAAAAAAAGTTATAGACATCCACTCTTTTGCCCAGGGGAGTATGATTTTGAACATCTAGGGATAGCAGACATATTATTCCTGTGCTCTGGATCCTGTGGCTCTTTGAGCCTGAATGTAGGGTATGCATAGGATGAATCCATATGTTCCTGCTGGTTTCCACGGGAACCAAAACCAGGGAAACATTTGTTCCTCAGTGAGGAAAAAGACCTATGCCCATCCACTTATCCATGCACTCACATACATGCATAAGCATAAACAATGTATATTTACCGACTGCAGTCGTTACGGAAAACTGCAGATTTCCTATCCTCCCTCTTCCGCTGTCTAGACATCCAGAC
>NW_009230867.1:25875-36462 GCF_000690835.1 Fulmarus glacialis
TAAACCCTGGACTCATTCAACCAGATCTGCAGAGTTGCCTTTAAGAGGCATGGAGCTTATGTAAATAATCTACCTGTCACAGTTTGTTCCCAAAGTTAAATTTGCTTCTTCAAATGAAAGCAGAATCTAAGCCCTAGCTTCTCAGGATTGTTAGGCCTACTGACAACCAAACTTTATAGGACTTCAAGCCCTTCAGCGCCCTGTATCTACAATGTTCAGTGATAGTAAACTAGAGTGGATGGAAAGCATCTATGTTTTCTCCTTCATAGCATTAATTTCAAAATAAAAATAGGTACGCAAAAAAATCTTTTTTATTCTGGAGCTTAAGAAACCTCATCCCTACGGGCTTATTTGGAGTATTTAACTGGGAAATCTACTATTTTTAATCAAAACGGTTTTAGGTAAGTATTAACTGCATTCACTAACATTTATGTACAAGCTGCTCGGCACTGAAAATAAAGCCTTGTAGTTATCTTGGGAGCCAAAACCTCCTAGATCTGCTACAGAATTAATGTGTGACTTTGTGTGAGCTGTTTAACCTACATGTCCTCTGGTTCAGAACTTTAAAATAGGGCTAATGTCAACTCTCAGATGTGTGGGGAGAAGGACTTCATTAACCTTTACATAAAGCACTCCAGCATCCTGGATAGAGAACAAGCTATATTCTTGAATATTTATACAACCCCCAATGTAAAAGCAGGAAACACTCTGTATAGGCATATAAGACAAAGCCCCTAACCTGAATGCTTATCCTCTAACATAAATATGCACCAGGAAAGTGAGCATGCTTATGCCACCAAAGCCTTGCAATTTATAAAGCCAGTTTTTTATTAAGACACAAATCAAAACAAGGTGACTTTTGAAACAAAGAACACTCAGATCTGTTGGGTATCACAGCACCGATGAATAGCTTGCTGATCTCATAAATTGATTATTTTACTCTCTTCAAAAAAGGGGAGGGGAGGAAGTAAAGCAATGAAAGCAACACCTAAGCAAAACTGCACAACCAGATTCTAATTTCCACTGAACTGTGTAAAGATGCTGTGAATTCTAGAACTGCTGACAAAATATTCCAAGTTCATACAGTTTCACAGAAATTCAGCATGTATTTTAGCAGGTCAGTGGAGTGGGGGAGGCTGCAAGATGCCAACAAATCATTGTTAGAAAGTAAGCCAGGTCAGAACACACCTGTTTAAAAAAACATCATAGTGAGTTCCCTCCTTCTTCTTGGGCAAGCAAGTATTTCAAGTCCTGGGGCCCCTAAGGGACTTGCTTTTATAATAAATCTTACATAAGCTGGGTTACAAAAGTGACTCAAACTCCTCTGACAGTACAACCTGCAAACTGAAAATAAAATTTTAACATCAGAAAGGCAGTACTATATCAGACAAAGGTCATGAGAGCCAATATCCTATCTCCAAGAATGGTAATGAGCACTTTTAAGGTAAAACTCTTCTAATTCGTTTAGCTTTTTAAGTAGAACTCTTCTGTCAACTATTTTTGGCCTAGGGACTTCCTGACTTGGATGATGTTTCTATAAATTTAGCATCCCCTCACAGACATCTCTTCCATTAATTCATTTCCTGAATTCATCCAAACTTCTTTGCTGGGGGCTTCCACAGCTCAATTACTTGTTGCATAGAGAATCCTGCCCTTCTCTTTGTTTTGAAACTGGCTCTTACCACCTTCACTTGCTCCACCTCATTCTTGTACTGAAATAAGAGTGTGAACAACTGATCCCAGTTTACTCTATCCATTTGATTTCATGCATCTCCATCAAATCACCACTGAATTATCTTAGTATATGCCCCTTGACTATGTAACTCAGGAAGCCAAAGAAAGGAATACGCAATTCACTTTCTAGTACTTCAAGGAAATGAGCCACCACTGTGTCAGTGATTTAAATTACCCGAAGTCCCCAGTGCCAGCACAGACCACCGCTGGTCACATGCTGTAACCCTAGCACAGTAATTGCTTCCACAGCCCTTTGGAGTGACGTTTCCTTCATAGAAGCCCTGACTATTTGATGCATTTATAACTAACTTTTGACCCGTTACTCTGGTGACTTTATTTTTCTGATTGCTTTCTGACAGATGAAATATGAATAAACCTGAGTTGCTTATCATAGAATTCACCCATTTTTCTAATTATAAGACAATTGTTTATGATTTATTTGATCTAGCTGCCTATTTGCATTCCTTAGTGCATTTGGGAGCTTTGATTTAAAGAGGGATTCAGACCAGACACAGGATACAAGTCCTTCAGTGTTTCTTTTGTCATTTAGCAGGAAAACTTTGAGCCACCTCCATGCAAAATAACAAACTGCATTGAATTTTTGGTGCACTTTAACAAAACACAAATGAGACAAGAGCATACTAGCCAGTTCCTCAAGTACAGAACAGAAAACTGTGCTTTTTAGGCTGTTTAAGGCAAAGCTCTCATCTGTGTCAGTAGCTATCTGTAATACGGAGTGTCACAGAGACTGTGCTGATGGTGTGGAAAAAGCTTT
Source organism: Fulmarus glacialis (assembly GCF_000690835.1). Classification (NCBI taxonomy): domain Eukaryota; kingdom Metazoa; phylum Chordata; class Aves; order Procellariiformes; family Procellariidae; genus Fulmarus; species Fulmarus glacialis. Next base: position 28,385 of record NW_009230867.1, read on the forward strand.
TCTGGAAGGGCAACTTCCTTGAATTCATAATGTCAGAGATATGCCTGTGTAATGAGCAGTTCTTTAACAACGCACATCAGTAAAAGATACTGTTCCTAGCCAAGTTTAAAATATCTGTTAAGCTTCAGCAATAGTGAATTTAACAGTTTGTAGAGTAGCACATCCCTTACCTGAAAATAGAGATTTACAAAAAACATTTCAAAAGGCCTCAATAAAGATTGGCATTGTATTTCCATTTGAAATGTTCTCCTATATAATTAATTCCCCAAATTGATGAATTCAGAACAGACGGGGTCTGAAAAAAAGTTTTACATGCTAACTAGCAGCCTTGCAAATACATATATAAGCTATTTCCTCTTACTCATCTATACCATACAAATGGTTTCAAATCACTTAACTGCTTATTCAGGAAAAAAAAACTACCTTCAGCATTTGCAAGCAAATAAATTTCATAATAAAAGAGTGTAATTTTAATAATTTGGTGTTAATGGGGAGCAAAAAAGAAATCTTCCCTGAAGTGCCGCTGTGTATTCACAGAAATCATCTACATGTTGTTACACCCACCCCCACCTGAAGTGTCTCTATGTATCTCTTGCTGAAGCTAATACACCTTCTACTTCCATCTTTTCCAAACCCATAAAAAATACAATTTTCAAAATCAAAATTAAACAGGAGGAGAAATTTAAAGAGACAGAAGAAGACACTATTCCTAAAATTGTATCAGTAACTGCACTGACTTTAGTGTGACACGTAAAAGAATCAGGTAAAAAATGTAGTTGCCCATGTAATAAGGTCTCCCCGGAGCCTTCTCTTCTCCAGGCTGAACAACCCCAACTCTCTCAGCCTTTCTTCATTGGAAAGGCGTTCCATCCCCCTGATCATTTTCATGGCTGTCCTCTGGACCCGCTCCAACAGGTCCATGTCTTTCTTGTGCTGAGGGCTCCAGAGCTGGACGCAGTACTGCAGGTGGGGTCTCACCAGAGCAGAGGGGCAGAACCACCTCCCTTGCCCTGTTGGCCACGCTGCTTTTGATGCAGCCCAGGATGCGGTTGGCCTTCTGGGCTGCGAGCGCATGTTGCCGGCTCATGTCCAGCTTTTCATCCACCAGTACCCCCAAGTCCTTCTCCACAGGGCTGCTCTCAATCCCTTCATCCCCCAGCCTGTATTGATACCTGAAACACTGGCACAGGTTGCCCAGAGAGGTGGGAGATGCCCCATCCCTGGAAACGTTCAAGGTCAGGCTGGATGGGGCTCTGAGCAACCTGATCTAGCTGAAGATGTCCCTGCCCACGCAGGGGGGTTGGACTAGATGACCTTTAAAGGTCCCTTCCAACCCAAACCGTTCTATGATTCTATGATTAACAGCTAGCCTTATACTTTCAAGGGGAGACTATTCCTTTTCCTCCATTTGTAACTCCAATGGCTTGTTACTTTGTTAAGCACTTTAGCAATAAAATATACAGACAAGAGTGAGTGACTATAACCTTTGTTTGAGGAGAAAACATGACCACAACAGATACAATTATTTTGATCTATAAACAAGAGAGAAGTACTAGTGTCTAAAAAATGTACTTTTCATAAACAATTCACTCCAAAGTTGCCTGCTTTTCTCAACTGTCTCTGCTCATTACTGCAGCTACCACAACTCTTGAGTTTTCCATCTGCCTTTTTGGCAGGAACCATAGTGACAGGCCAGTATCTTCAAATTTCTCTCATTCAGGAACTGTGAGGAAGTCCCTGAATCTGCCAGATTAAAAATAACTGAAACAACACTGAAAACATTTGCTCCCTCAAATTATGAAGACTGCTTGCCTTCAGTACTATGAGCTGAAATGAAAATTGCCATGTGGCTAAAGTTATGGGATAAACCAAATATACCATGAATACTTTCAAGCTTTCAAAGTTCAGCTTTAACCAACCAGATTTTAGGAATACGTAAAAAAATGGATGAAAGCAGGAAAAACTGAGAATAAAACTTAATGACAAATGACTGAGTGGTAGGTACAGTAAATGCTATTTAAATACACTGGGTATTTTCTTTGTTAGATGTAATTTAGAAGGCACTAATAGAATCCATCTGATTCTGGACTGCAATTTTATATTAATTAGGGGTGTGGTGGGGATTTAATTAGTAATTTGGTAGAAGTGTGAAGGTTGGTACTACTCATGAGCTGATTGCCTATTAGGAAGAAAGTATTTAGCTGGAATGTTGATTCCCCTTCCCTGGCTACTACTAACATTGTTTGCAGGGTCTGACCTTAGCATCTACTGCTTCTCAAGCCCATCCCAACAGAGTGAGTTCAAAGGCAAGGTAACTTTGAGATCATACTTTGCAGAGATTTTGCCCTTCTTTTCCCCCCTCTTTCCTATTCATTATTGACTCCTAAGTGGGGCTGACCAAGCTGAAGGAGTTCTTTCTACGAACCAGCAACCAACTGGAGTACTTTAGCACCGACAGAAAGACTACAAAAGAAGAGTGTATCTTCTAGCTTCTATTCTACTTCTGAAAAACAGAGACAAGCAAAAATCTGAAAGATCAGGAAGCTCCTGTTCTATTTTAGTATTATACATCCTTGCTGACGTGAAATACATTATATATCCTGACGTGAAATTTGCCTGTCACTCTAATTTGGTTTCTTCTTGGATTTAATTGCAGTAGAAGGAGTAAAGGGAATAACATGCTCTGTTGTTGCTATACAGCCTATGTTTGATCACAGGCATCTTTTATAAAAAGAAATGCAGCCTTCCCCCAACACATGGGCATTTCTAGATAGGGATTAAACACTCTTTATTGTATATAGGTAATCTGTTGATGAAAGACAGTAAAAGAAACTTTCTAGTAGTCCTGCCTAGTACAAAAGAAAGAACGAACTGTGATATGGCACACTGACAAATGGTATCCTGTTAATATTTCAGATGATTGGTCTGTTTCACCCTAACTACTGAAGTAGCTGTAAACAACTTTTATGTTATGTTATCTTGAAGAATAAAATATATCTGAAAGAAATCTAGCATACTTGTACTAGTAATCAGTATTTTAGAAATTCTAGCTTAAAATAGAACTAAGTTTTCTCAACACTGTTCTAGAAAGTTGGATAGAATACAATGTCTACGAAGGCAGACAATGAAACAAATGTTTCTTTTAAAAAAACTTGTAAGCCAATAATCCTTTTCTCCACAATAAAAGACTCTTCCACACACACATTATTACCAAGTTACAAAATGATGATGTCCCTTTGTCTCTTAAATTTAGACAAACCAGTAAAACCTTTCATGTATCTTTTACAGATAATGACAAAGAGGCTGAGGATATCATAAATAAAACTTACAAAACACTTCATCTGTGGCAAGAAGTCTTGATTTAATCCCATAATAGCAATTGAGGCTATGAAAAAAAGTATGTATGAAGTATTAACTTACTGATTCTAAGCTGTTAAGACTATTATGGCCTTCCCCCCCCCCCCCCTTTTTTTCCCCCTGTAGTCATTCCTGGGACAAGTCTTTTTCTTAGCTCTAATGGGTCAATGCTCAGCTGTCATCTTCTAGTTTTATTTTTATTGAGAAAAATATGAAAATGTCTCTGTACAGCATTATTTTTTTAATGACTTTCTCAAGTAGCCTTTCTCCTTACCAGTCTTAGTTGGTTTCAACGTAGTAAAATGCTACCTCTCCTGATCACTTCTCTCTCCCTCTTTCTCAGTGCCAGCATTATTAATTATGAGCCTGGGAATTTAGTAGTTGTCATTTGTAACAAAGCCACATAACCTATGATAAATTCCTGTCTCCAAAAGTGCTTGCTTTACCTTATCTGGCTGATATAACTAAATCCTGACAGAAATAAGGAGTTATTATGAAACATGCATTTCTTGTTAAAGTCTAAGAGTCATTTTTATTGAGCTAACCTATATGAAAATTACTTTGAAGTGTATTGTGCCCATAATCTAGTCTAAGATAATTCTGATTAACCTTTGAGCTCTACATTAAATGGCAGTTTTAGAAACATAAAAATTTCAAACTACCTATTCCTAAAACATCAAAAAGACAAAGAAAATACTAGAAAATTCGAAGTTTGACAACACACAGCAGCAGTTTTTACAGCAGAAATAGTTACTTGAAAGTAAAGATGTGCTTCTGATTGTCGTATTACTTGAATACAAGTCTGTGACTTACTATTTCAATCCACACACCTTGCAAAGTCTAATCACTATCCCATGAATCTGTTTTCATAGTTTTACCTATTATTCTGAGTCTCTCAGATGTCCATCTGCAAGCCTAGGCCTTGCATGTGTGAGAGGAAAAGCAGGTGGTATGTGCTGGACATAAGCACACAGTAGAATAGAAGGTGATATTTAGTATTGCTGTATGTTACAGAACTTTCTGGCTCCATCCCCCCCTTCTCATATCCAGACCCGCATTTTGGTGTGGTGCCAAATGTCTGTAACAAAGGGGTACTTTGTGCCAGCAGAAACCCTCGATAGAGGCATAGTTTTAGTGATCAAAGCTGTATTCAAGAAAGTCCCAGTCTTCCTCCAACAGAAGGTGGCTTTCAAGGAGCAAATGCAAGACAGTTTAAGGGGGATATTTTCTGCAGACAGAGCTGTACAGAAGTGACTGGTGCTGCATTAGCATTAGGAGCACTTGTAGGGCAGACTCTTTCAAGAGGTGATTAAGATGAATAGCCCCAGCTGGAGGGGATGGAAGAAACCATGTGCAGGTAAATATGGCCATATTCATTTGGTTCAAAATACAAGTGTCCTGTGTAGACACACAACATCCCAAACTCACTGTTGTAGGGTATTTCTTTTCAGTGCAGCAGAAATCAGAGATTTCCACATTCTGACTCACAATGAGCTTACCCTAGAAGATGGCAGTGTTGTTTGCCATCCTTTGCCAGGTGGCAACAGTTACTAAAGCTAAAACAATATCTTAAGTTTTTGCTAGCCCTGTTAGGTCAGGTGTGTAATGAGGCATAATACGTGCCTGCCACAGCAGTATCAGCAAAGATCCTTACTGTAAGTAGTTATGGTGACAAAACTGTTTCTACTGTTCTGACTTGTTTCTCTCTGATCAGGAATAATCCTACACCTGTAAAGGAGCATCTCCCATGTATCTCACTGGAACTTTCAAACATGTCCTCATGAAAGTTCAAAAAATTTTTGGGCTACTCCATGTTCTTGTGCCCCTATGTTTGTGTCATTTTAATTCTGCTTATCTTACCTTGTTTTCCATAAGCTTACACCTGCTCTTCCAGGTCCCAATCCAGAATACCTGTATTTGCAACAGGGGTTGCTCCTTCTTTTTCCTTACTTTCCTTTCCTTTTTCTTCTACAGGCAGTCCAAGCAGCAATTTGAAGCACTGTGCTCATGGCTCTCCATTCTGCTCTAAACTAGCCTTTCAAAGGCAGAGCCTACTTCAGTGTTTTCCCTGGTCCTCTTCCTGCTCTCTGTGCCAAGTGTGCTTTGTTCGTTCTCCATTTCTATCACAATTTCTCTAACAGTTCTCCAGGACAGCCTCTCACCTGCTGCTGGGTGGGCTATGCATGTTACACAGCTGGTTCCTGTTTGCTACTCAGGTACAGGTGGAAGAGGTGATGAGGCCACATTAGGCTTTGGGGGGGAGGGAGGCTGCCTGTCCTTTCACAGGTATCTCAGGATTGTCTGCTACCCATGGTGGTGCCTCAGGTGCTGCAGGTTTTGCAATACACAGAAAAATAACTGATATCTCAAATGCTGCTATGTAGCCATTTGCTTTCAAAAAGTCAGTGCTACAATAAGTAACAATGTTGGCTTGTTTTTGTTTTGTTTCAATATTCATTTTGAACATTCAGAAACTTGACGTGAAACAACCGAGAAGGCACTTACTTGTGTCTGCAGATGAAGTGGAGGAACTTCTGTTTACTGCAGGTGGGCTAGCATCAGGTAACTTCCCTTCCCTTGCAGCCAAGTGAGACTCAAGAGACAGTCAGGTGCTGAGGTAAACTGGAGCAACTTCAGTGGAGCCAGACTATTTTTACAGATAGAGGACATGGCTCACAGGATTCACTAAAGAAGCCTTTAACTGTCTGTTCAGAGTTTGTTTATTGATAACTCTTTGATGGAACACATTTTCATGTACTACAAACTCATATTGTTGAGTTACGGATGAATATTGAAAACAGTCAGCAACTCACTGAGAAATTTCAATCCAACAACTTTTCCTAGAAAAAAAATTTAAAAATACATCAGCTAGGATCTAAAGAACTCCAAGTGACGTGTTCTTACTATGAGCTTTGCTTTTACTGGCTATGCTATCATATTGCATAGTCATCACTCATGACAAGACTGCAGAATTGTAGGTATAGCAGTTTGCTAAGCATCACAAGATGGTTTACTCTAACTATAGCAAACAAGTAATAACCACCTCAATTTCACAGCAGTTTATATGATGTGTATCTATTAAAACAGGCTGGCTTTTTATTGTTGTTTCTAGTAACTCAATAAAATCACCGCAGTATTTATGATTAAGAAGCTATATTACAGAGATCAAGCTCTACAACTCACAGTCCCAAGCCATACTGTACTGCTATGGCTTCTACAACACAGTTTATAACCATACTCAACTTACTAAAATTTCACTGGATGTGACCCAGTCTGCAACCAAACCTTAATAGCTATGAATAGTTTCACATACTACACTTGAATGCCTAAAATGGATGGCTAGATATTTAGCCTGACCTTCTTCACAAGTAATCTACAGAACTTCACTCAATATTCCTGCATCAAAACTGTAAAAAACTTCTGTTTGAGCTAATTCGTAAGACACATCCTCTACCCCCTTTGGTGAAGAATTCATTTGGAGGGGCTGAAAGGATCTCTTGAGAAAGCTGTCTTTATCACCAAAGACTAAAGATTCTTGCTAATTCCTGTCCTGCCTACGCATTTCTAACCTTTGAAATCCAACCTACTTGTACTGTTAATACTTCTCTCAAATTGCTACACCCATCACCTTTTCTGCCAAACTTTTATTACATAGATCAGGCATTTACATTACTACAATTGTAAGTATTATCTGGACAAATTTCTTGTATAATAGCTGCTCACAGTCTCTCTGGTTCCAGTTTTGTTAGTTCTCCTGCATGCTTGTACGGAGCATCTTAGATGTGAAACATTTCTGTGATACATCTTGATACAGGAGCATCACCGATACTAGACTGAATGGGAGTGTTAAATAAATTAGCTCTCTTCCCTCTTACCTTACAGTCAGGATTTTTCTGAGGTGGGTCAGTGGTAAAGCTATTGTGAGGCCTCTATTGTTCCAGAATCAAGTATCATGCAAGCATGGGATTCTCTCACACTTTTTTTTTTTTTGTAAGGAATGATTTGACTGACTTTGTCACTGGAGCTGAGCTAGCACCACTCCGAAATGAAAAGGACAAGCAGGTCACAGCTCTTCAAGCTGTTATTGCAGATTTAGATGTCTCTGTCTCAGCCACAATTTCTTGAAGTCTCTTTGTAACCCAAAGCCACTAGGAATTCACTTTGAAAAAGCAGATCAAAACTGAGCGTTTGTCTGCAGTGCACATGGTAGCGCTGAGAGGTCAGGCTAGTGCTGACTGGTACATCTGCACAGAACAGTGTTAACATGTTAGTCATGTGCTGTGTCTGTGCTCACAACTCCTGCCAATCATGAGGGCTTACTAACTGTAGTGCAATGCCAGCTTGACACAGTCAGCTCCAACTTCTCTGCAGCATGTACCACAGTGATCTTGAATGCCAGCACAATCAAATCAAACCCCTGTTTGTCTCAAACAACCAAATTCAAATTTGCATGTTCCCTAGCACCGCCTTTACTAAAATTGCTATTTATGAGGGTGAAGTTCCTACATGAAATCTGCCTGCTTCACTGGAAATATTAACGCATTAGGGCAGGGTCACAATCTATACTAAAAGAAAACAGACTTGAAATTAAAGATTTTTTTTTAAAAAGTAAAATATACATGATCTTGAAAAACACTGACCAACACCAGAAAAGAATGAGAATTCCCAATAAGTAAAAATTCTTCTTATTATTAAATATTTAACATTGAAGATTTTTTTTT
>NW_009230868.1:0-9099 GCF_000690835.1 Fulmarus glacialis
CAGCTAGCCAAGGTCAACCCACCACAGATCTACATAAGCCAACTCAAAATCATGTACTTTGGATATATCTTTGCGTCATTGGGCTTTTATTCATTGCCTTCACTGGCTAACCTTGAAAGTCAGAGAGGTCTATTTTTGCTATTCCTAACTTTCTGTAGCTGAAGACTGATGGATTTAATGTCATTTATCTACAGAGAAGTGAAGGTGTTGGAGGAATTTATTTGAAGTCAGCACCCTGTAACCTTTAGGATGTCTGTAGAATAATTTTGGTTGCTTGGGTTAATTACAGCTGAAGAATTGCCTGGGATAAGAATTATCCCTGCTGCTGCAAGGCATTCTGCATTCACCTGCATGCTGGGAAAATCCTGGGAGTCCTCATGCAGAATGAGACCAATGTAAATATGGGCTATGAATGTGATAGCTTCTCTCTTAGATGTTGCAGGCTGTATGTGAATTACTTCCTGAGTTGATTCATCTAGTAATTCTTTGCAATTAATAAATCTGAAAAAAAAAAAAAATCCCACCTGTTGTAGATGTGAAAAAACAACAAAAAAAAGGTAAAACACGCAACTAAATGTTCACTCTGAATCATTCCCTCAACTGAATGATGTGCTGACAGGTGGTTGGAGCTGTAAGTATAGTTACAGAGACTGTCTAGAAGTGAAAGATTGCTATTTTGTTATGTAGTATGATACATGTGTATCGGGGCTTGTAATGAGTCCTGAGTCCTGGATGTTGTGTGTCTTGGAGCTGTACAAGAGTGAAATGCAAATATTTCTACTAGACTGATTGCTAGAGGTTGATATGTGTTGTGTTGGAGATAGGGAGAAAAAGGGTTCCTTTAAGATTACTGTTTTTTGTAAGAACTCCTCTGACTACAAATGACTCAAAGTTTTTTATTTGATGGAATGATCCAGAATGTTGCAGTAGGGACCTCAATTCATCCAAGCCACCAAAGTGCGTACAAACATTATGTACCAATACTTGCAGCACCTTCTTCCAGATAAATTAATCCATATTGTGCTTATTCCTGACAGTTTTTTGGCTTTGGGCTTTTTCATGATATTAAACAAATGCGGTTTGAAATGTGAAGCAAAAGCCCTAGAAGGAGAGGTGCAAGAGATGTGTATGGGCCCAAAAGCAAAATCTGAACCTAACAAATATCTTGCGATGCACAATTTAACACTGCCATCAAATGGCCAAATATATTTATTATTGTGCAATGGCATCTCAGCTGCCTGTCTATTATAAGCACTTCTAATTCTAGACATCCCAGTTGAGTCACACGAACTAAAAGCAAAACAACAACAATGGCTTTCTGGTTTTGGTGTTTGATGGAAATATAGGCTTGATCCTGTAGCTAGCTTCGTGGGGAGGGTTCAAGTCTTAGGAGATGCATCACTGATGCCTAGAGGTCTATGTGCGGACATGGACGTTCATTCAAGTGGAGACATTTATAGGATCCAGTTTTGTTTCCTTCATTATGAAAATAAATATCTTAATAATGAGAAAAACACTTTTGTTCCTTGGCATATCAGTTGTTTGCAACTTCCATACTGTTCTCCCTGAAAGGAAGTATACTGAACAGTTGCATTCTGTCCCCAAAATTCTCTAAGTGTGTAAAGTGGATATAAATGAAATAATGTAAGGTAATCGTGGTCTGTCACAGCAGAGGCAAATGTGCCTCTGTGGCGCAGGTTGAAACACAGTAAGGAAAGACAGACCAACTTTGATCACTCTTAGTCACAGGCAGCTCTTGGCAAAATCTTTGTCATAGCACGAGGTGGGCTTCCAGATGAGCTAGGCAACTTGGAAGTTCCAGCAATGAGCACAGATGGAAACCACGCCTGTCGTCTTCCCATACTCTGGGTTTCTGCTGAACAGCACCTTGGCAGCATTTTTTGCTACTTTGCTGACTCTTGGCTCTGCTCCATGGAATTACCATACAGGCACATTTTACACTCTCAGTACAGACCTACATAAGTAGTATATCTAAATAAGTACATCTACACACATCTGACACGAAAGCTATCCAATATGTAGAACATGTAATTCAGTTATCACTTGGAGCCAAGCAGTATCAAAGCTCTCTTTTTCACTGTTTATTAACTGTGCTGATCAGTGTTGGGCCATAAAGCCCTGGGGATGGCAACATTAGTTTTAATTCTAGCTACTTTAAAAGTCTCTTGAAAAACTCACAGGGCTCCAACAACTCCTACTTTTCTTCCCTGGGCAGCGATAACATTGCTCCCCAATGCAGGATTTGAGATGCCATTGTGACATCCATACTATGGCTGTTGTCTAAGTCCGTTGCTTCTGTCTTTGTCAACAAATGCAGCCTTTTGTGGCTGTTTTCTGCCTGAGACCTCCAGACTTTGCAGCCGATTGCTTCAGGGATTTGGAGAAGGTGTAGCTTATGGCTGTTGTATGTGTTCACCTGGCACTGGTGCAAAACCTCTCATGGTACAGCTGCTCCTTGCCACACTCTGTTTGTCACAGGGGAAATGCATGATATCTTCAAAAATGTTTGGCCCGTCATCTTGGGATTTGTTTTACTTCACTGGTTTCTCTATACATCTTCAGACATCAGAGGACTATTAGGTTTTTTGTTGTAGAAAATATCAGCAAGTACCATCATTGGTACTGTCTTCTAACTTAACAAAATCATATCTTGATGAGATTTGGGGGTCTACGTCCCCTTTCAAAATATTTTTTGTCTTTTTTAAAACAGTTTTCTATGTCCAGGGACAAAGGAAATTAATAAGATGAAGGATAATGTATCTAATCTATACTTAACTGCAAAAATAGTTTTACACTGGTTTATAAATGTTGGTTGATTGTCAGTCATTACTGATAGGTGTAAGTTAAAATCTACTTCATGAGTATGATGAAACTGCTTGTTGATGATATCCATTAGTAAAGCAATTTCAGTAAACTAATGCATTAGAAGTACATATTTTTTCCTGTTTATACTTACTGCTCTAAGCCAGCGATCTTTTGTGGAACCAACATGAACTCCTTCAAGTTACGCTGGTCTATTTTTTTTTTTTTTTATTGCATACAATAAGCCTTAAAAACCCCTCAATGTTACTGTTCATTTGAGTTCAATATAAAAAATTTCTGAACTTCTTGTGGATGATTTGATCTCATGCATTCCCCATCTTCTGTAACACTTTAGAAATAATCATACTGCAGTCTTAAAATAAAACTGCATTTAATATTGAAATCTCCACTTAAATTTCTAACAGAGCACTCCTTTCTGCTTTAATTCTCTTCTGAAGGGCCTCATCCTGGGCAGATGCTCTGACAATCATAATCCACATTTTACTTGGTCTTGGAGAATTATTTCACACAAAATTCATATGAATGTAGTGCAGATGTAGACTTTTTTCCAGTGCATTTCTCTCAGCTGCTCTAGAGAATTTCTGCTAACACTATCTTCCCTAATCTTTGCTTTCAATATATAACGTTAAGGCTGGGGGAAAAAAAATTATTTCAGATCTGTCTGCCACATGGATTATATCAAAGGCTTAAATTCAGCTTTAGTGACTACTCCCACCTTTTGAAATGCCACTGTTTATAGCCAGGAAACAGGTTTATTTGTTTCTTTATCATCCATCTTCCATATTCCATTCCATCCTCTTACCAGTCTGAAAGAAGTGGGCACGTCCCCAGTGTTTTGTTTGATGGTATCTATTGCTTATGTACTGTTGGTTTTATACTTATTAATGTAGCATCGCATCTCCTGGCTCTTTTTAGTTAGTGCTTGAGCTGTGAGGGACTAGTATTCAACATCTATTAGACAACTTTATGTGTTTGCACACATACAGTAGGATTTTCCAGTATTGTTCACAATTCAAAGTGTATTTTTTATTCTCTCCTTGTGGTCTGGAGAAAGCATACTGGCAAGTATGAGGATAAGAACAGTTTTCTGTGGGCCACTGGTTACACCCTGCTTTGTTACCTTTTCTCTCAAGCACATTATGGTATACAGAAATTATATTTTAAGCTATAACTTCACAGACTTAGTTCCTCTGGTACTGGGTAGTGCTGTTCCTTTTACAGATCAAAATGTTACCTTTGTAAAGTGGATGCCTTGAAATTAATCCAAATGGCAGAACTGTCTTGCACATTTAGCCCACATAATGAGATTCCTTTGTTGCTGTAAGTTATGAATCTTACCAGCTCACCTCTTTCCTACAGCTAACCTTTCAGTGCTACTTTCACTTAAGATGCACTTTAGTTTGGGTGCCGCTACTGAGCCCATAGCTTCTTATTTAAAAAAAAAAAAAGTACTTAAGTATCTTGTTCTTCCATTTTCTCTACTCTCTAATTGAAATACATAATGAGATTCCTTTGTTGCTGTAAGTTATGAATCTTACCAGCTCACCTCTTTCCTACAGCTAACCTTTCAGTGCTACTTTCACTTAAGATGCACTTTAGTTTGGGTGCCGCTACTGAGCCCATAGCTTCTTATTTAAAAAAAAAAAAAGTACTTAAGTATCTTGTTCTTCCATTTTCTCTACTCTCTAATTGAAATAGACTCCAAATTTCATGTAGAAGTTTAGCAATCCCTTAGGTTTTTTTGGACTTTTGAAATGGTCCTGTCGCGTTCTTGGTCTTCTTTAAATGGTGTCGCTGTCGCACTTTTCATACTAGGCACATTGACAAAAAAGCAATAGTGAACATATCCAAATTGGTAATGAACAGAATCGTATAATATTAACCACCTCATTTATTGATTGCCATAGGTGACTTAAAGTATTTTTTCCTAAAGAAATATTTTTAAAACTGAAGCTAATAACAAACAGGTCATGAACACAACCTCCACACCTACCTACTGAAAAGGAATCCTTCCCTTTCTCAGTTCCAGTGGAGAACAGGTAACTTCTTGCTGCTGGCCAGTGTGGTGCTGCCTAATGCTTCACTGTAGATAAGAAATCACATCAACCCACTTTAACTGCTATATATCTCAAGCTTCTGGGGTTTGGTTTCAAGTCATCACCTTGTACATTGCACAGAGCTCATGAGAAACTAAGTTAATTGTCTTTGTCCATCTTTGTCCTTGTCATCTGTTTATGAAAATTATGGCAGGTGCTCTGCAGAGCTGGAAAAGAAGTGTAGATTAATCTGTGGGCTGAGACTGCCCAATACGTTATACTTTGTCTTTAAGGTCTTTCTATTCCTGACTTACAGTAATAAAAGAAAGCAAAAGTCACAGGAAAGTCTTCCTAATATTCCTTAAAGGAGTGTATGCTGGTTTTATCTTTATAATTTATACACTTTTGAGGGAGTGACCTTTCCCTGCACATCCTGAATTTCTCTTCTCCTTTGACGAGGGTGCCCTCTGTGTCCAAATAGTGACTGTTCAGGTAATTCATTTTTACTTTGCTCTGTTCTGAGTGCTGACAAGTGACATGATCTTCAGGATTAATTACAATGGATAGTCCTGTCTAATTCACATTAGATAACAAATGCAATGTCTTTAAAGGTACAATAGACAAATCCCATAAATATAGAAATTCCTCTGAAAGGGTACTATATAGATGTCAAAGAGGCTGTGGAAAGCTCAGTACAATGCTAACAGAATTGTTGGCTCATTCAGTCAGAGGGAAGGGGACCAGATCCTCAGCTAGGCAAGGTAGCCTAATTCCATGAAAATCAATAGTGCTGCTCCCCTTTTGTGTCAGCAGAGGACCTTCTATTTTCCCTTCTGTGTTTGGCACACATCAGTCTGACTCCTTCCCAAGCTACAAATGTGAGAAAAGAGGCACTCTCCTTCCTCTGATGGAGTGGAGCCCTTCCCCAAGGACTCTGGCTGCCTTTCAGAAGCTGGACCTTCAAACCCAAACATTGCAGCATCTGAGCCCCGGCTCAGCACACAGGGGGCTCATTTGTTGATAATGCTGCTACATCGATTTAGTGGCATTACAGTAGCTGAATTAGGCCCACCATGCCCTACTCAAGTGACAGAAGAAACTGCAGCTATAACTCAAATTTCCCCTTTATCCCTGAGCCATTCTAACTACCTAACCGACTTAGTTTCCAGCCACCCCCCTCGCTGCCCTCCCAGGTCTGTTATAAGTTGAGCAGCACATAAAGGTGCAATGCTATTTTCTTCATAAATAAGAAGTACAGTTTGGATCTATAAGGGGAGTACATATTACATATCCAAGCATAGAGAAACATAACAGAGCACCCGTGAGAGCTGAGAATGGCTTCAGAAAACAATCTATAAATCTCCGGTGTTATCTTTCTGACAGCCTCCTAATCTCTGCAGGTTGTTGTTAAGAGCTGCATTAAACTAGCCTGTCATTGATCCCAGCTCTTTCTGCTTCTCAGAGAGATGCACTTCCTGTGATCAATTAGAAAAAGAGGCAACAGCTTCTTAAAAGCATTTTTACAACAGGACCCTGCAATAACATATCTTCCCAAAATGTGTGTATCTGACATTTACATCATACCTTGTCAAAGTGCAGCTAGTATTTCCACCAACAACATAATTCAGTCTTCTGAAATACATAAAAAAAGCTTAGGTTCCTCATGTTGAATCATCATTCTCACCTCCAACCTCACCCCCAACAGAAATAGTTATGTTAAAACACTGGTTGCAATTTCTTGCCATTTATTTAATTTTGAGTGAGTTTTAGATAAGCTCTGGATAAGAAGTAGCCTCTTTTCAGTGACTTAGGTGGGAAACAGAATGTGAACCTTCTGCCTCCCTGTTAAATTTCTGAGAAGGAGTCTGGCTTACTGTCCAATTCCCTTTCACTCTGCACATTATTCAGTTTGAAAATCTTTCCTTTACGGAGTCCTGTGTACTAATTCCAAAGTTACTTATGAATGATTTCTCTTTCCTTCAAAAGAAAATAGTGATTGTGGTTCTATTTTTCTCTCTCACTTCAAACGAGTAAAAATTTGTAAACTTTTTTGAAATAAAAAATATGCACTCCCTTTCTGTCCCTAAAAGTACAGACTTCTTTAGGTCACTAGGTATTTTTGGCAGGGACGGTTCTAAAATTTTTCACTTTGTTCCTTTTGACTCTTCTAATTTCTTACCAAAACCCATGACCTGATGTGATGGAAGAGCAGGTAACAAGAAGCAGATAGGTTAGCTAATGGCAGCACCTCTGGGAGTTGGGGTATGTCATGATTATATGTGCTCTACTATATAATACACGAAAGGTGGTCACTATTGTAAACATCAGAAGGGGATGTGCTAAAGGACAGCACTAATAAAAGAGTAAAAGCACTTAGTCTTGAAGCTGGAATTTTGCTAATAGTCCAGTAAAACGAGATGGGGCACAGAAACTTACTACTCCTAAGGAAAATACTCAAAAAGGAATAGGATGTGGCAATAAGGGATTAGCTTTGGTGGACCAATTACATTCCTATTATGGAAATTATATTTCTGTTGACTTCTGCAGTAGCTGGAGAAGGTAAAGTTCCCTTTTACCCCCATTCCAGCCAAGGTAAAGTCCCATTGTGTTGATGAACTTAAATTTATTTAATACGTGCCTACCCCAGAGGTTACTGTCCAAGTATTGGAAGATGATCAGCTCCCTGGTTTCTCTACAGGAGTATGAATGTGGGGTGGAGAAAAGGATGTGGAGAGGGAAGAGAAGTAATACTATATCCTGTTCCTTGGTATGGTGAATGTTATTTTATACTGGCTTATTTAATTTCAGAATAGCTTGTATCGCAAACATCAAGACTGGACTTTCACGTTCCACTCCTCCTTTTTTTCTTTTTTAAATCCTCTATGTTTAAAAATTAAAAAGAGATTGGTATTTAAACTACTATACTTTTTTAATACTTGGAGTAGTCTGTCACCCTAACAGGGAAATACAGTGGAAGAGGAAGATAATGATCTTTTGAAATTAAAATACATATTCTCCATGCTTCTTGAACTATGACAAGATAAAGTAGCACAAATTCTCCTGGACTGGTTTTCCACTTCACATCTTTGTAGCCACTGCACTCTGACAAAGAAAACCAATTTTCTGTGTGCCTTAGCTTTTAGAAATTTTAAGATGAGACATTCTAAAATTGCAGCAAAAGGTTGGATCTGTTTCAGTGTGCACTTGCAACACTCCATATAATTAGCAGGCTAAGCGGTAGAGCTGTATTTAGCTCACTAGCTCTTAAATGGAGTTACTTTCATTTGTTTACTGAATGTCTCTACCCACTAAAGGCTAATGAACTAGTAATGGATCTGTCAGAAAACGGAAAAGACAAATACCTCTAAATGTTGCTATTACAGCCTAAGAAAGTGGCTATTATTGTTCCCCTAACTCATGATCTTCATAAGAAGGAAGGCGGCAGGAGATTTGGTATTCAATGGGTGTAAGGAACCACAAGCATAATTTATGTACTGATGGAGTGGAAGGGAGGAGAGTAGCAACCCTCAGGAAACAATAAAATAAACCAGCATATTCTTCCTGCATATTTCTGTTACAGCTTTTCCATCTTCAGTTCCATGCTCCTGTGTAAAGTATATCAATCTTCCAAATTTTTATTTATACTATATAAAGCCTTAAAGTCTGAATCAAAAGCAGTGTCCTGCTGCAGTTAGATACTGCAGTTACACAGAGAGTCTCAGGTCTGTAAAAGCTTATGACAGAGTGATTCCCACTGGTCTCCGCAGATGGGGAAGAGGCACACAAGAAGAGAAGGATGAGTCTCCTTTTATAACATGAAGCTGTGTATTGAAAAAAAGCCCCAGCCTGGGTTATGGGACTAAAGACCTGGATATACTTGCATCTAATTTGCCAACAAATGTAGCAGAATATCTAAAACTTTTGGGGGCAGGGGGAAGGATGTTAGATTCACTGTAGCAAGTGATGAGGGATACTTCATCATCACTCTGCACTCTTGATACAGAGGGTGAGTTAAAGTCAACACCATGGAAGGAAAGTGCATGGTTGATGGGACTTGCACATCCTCTCTTGACTCTGCAGTGTGCACATGACTTAACTGACTTGTCTAAGGTTGCTTAGGATGTCAGTGATGGGTTCTTGAAAAAGCACCTATTTTTCCAGCCTAAATCCTTGGTCCTATTTAACCAACTAGGATAACACCCCCCTCCATCTCTTTCCC
>NW_009230868.1:9130-16999 GCF_000690835.1 Fulmarus glacialis
TTCTAGAAAATTGATAATATACCAGTTATAAAGGAAAATGGGTTCTGTTGTGAGCCTAGCCTCACTAACCTGTTGTGAGGCTGCCTAGAAGAGAAATTATCAGCAAAAAAGCGCCAGGTCCTTGGATGTGCCCTTGAACACAAATGGTCCCAGAACTGCTGCAGGACAAACAGCACAGAGAGGCTCCAAAGTGTTTTGGATACAGCTATCATTCTCTCATTCCCTTTCTAGGGAACCTTGAATAAGCACAACATTTGCAGTTAATTTTCTAATCAGTCCTCACCTTTGCTTGTATCAATACACAGTCTGTCCTACGAATTTCTGTGGGGTGGTGCTTGCTTACGTAAAGCCTGAATTCAGTTCAGTGGGCAACATTTACACTTTTCTGTAAGTCAGAAAACAGATTAAATGTCAAAGTAAATTACACTTCACCTGCTTGAAATTCATCAGTTGAAATACAGGGCCAGTCAGGTTATAAACTCAGGGTGTAAGGGGGAAATGTGGCATTCGGAGTAATGTCCAAATAATAGAAGTACTTTCAGGCTGATTCCAACTAAGAGAAATTTCTGTCTGAGGAATGTGAAGAAAGCACAGGGTCAACAGCTGCCTGAAAATTACACTTACTATATTTTGTAGTTTTGAGCATTTTTTTGTTGTGAACTAAGATTCCATTCCTGTGAATCTGCATTACTAGATTTGGCCCAGAATATTATCTGATTGAAAAACAGCTAAGCAAGCTCTGGGCAGACTACCTTTTTGGTTGAGTAGATGTAATATGAAGTACAGTCACTTAGAGACCAAAGCTTTTATGCATATGAATGTTATGCCAGCGCAAGCAGACCAACATTTACACACTGAGTAAACAGCACTATTAATGCTTTAATGATAGAATTAAATCATTCCTGCCCTTAAAAAAAAAAGATAAAATTCCGTAATATTCACACATTGGAAGGATTCCTCTGTCTGACTTGTAATACCTCTGTCCTTTAGAGACAACTGTTCCTGTAAATATGTAGAAACTTTTCTTATGTAGTACAATTTTAGCACTTTTTTCCATAGTCTGTTATTCCTTCTGTATGTATTTTAATTTTTCTTCTTCAGTCCCTCTGGAAGTGTTATTCTGCACTTCTTACAATTTTATGAGAGGATTATATTTATGACCTTTATTGTTACGGCTGATCTAGTGTTGTTTAATTTCCTTTGCATCTGGAGGCTGGGACAGATTTAGACTGTACCTTATGTCAAAGTTCAACTCTGGACAAGCATGGAGGAAGCAGAAGAGACTCCGGGTTCTCAACTCAGACCTTCCCGTAGAATAAGACTTCCCCAGAATCAGAGTTGCTTCTTTGCTGTCTAGCTAGCACAGAGTTTGAATTTTGAAATGATACACGGCTACAGGAATAGATCGATTCCATCATTGATACCGCTGTTTGCCAAAGTAAGGACCCAGAGTTTGAATATCTGCATTAATACTTTATTCTACTCTGACAGGAGATATTTCTGCTTACCATCTGAAGACAGTTTCCAGTTTCCTCACCTACCTTCACAGTCTAGATAATATGATTATAGGATGTAGATTAGCACTACAGTTTTTAGGGACAGAGATAATTGTGACCTAATTTTTGCAAAGTAGCAGGTAAGAACCTAGTCAGACCCATAGCTCCTTTTAAGTGTGGTGTGACCATTAAAAAAAGTTCAAACCATGATTTAATGACTCAAAATGAGGTAGACTTACCTTCCTTTTGCAGGGGGGGAACCCAACAAACCAAAGTTACTTACTTTTCTGTTGAAATCAGGCTACTGAAAGGAGAGTCACTCTTGCAGAAAAACATAAGATTGAAGAAAAAATTATGCTATTTCTATTTCCTCAGAAAACAATAATACATCCTTTGCAGCTGTAATTGCTCTTCACCCAAGTATGTGCACAGACTCTGTGTAAGAATCAGTATCTAGCAGCTATTATAAAAATGTGCTTTAGTTACTCAGGAGACCGTCATGACTCATTCCAAACTATTAGTCCACTATTTCCTGTAAAATATTTGTAGTATTTCTTAAAAATTATGTTAGCAATAGTCCTTTCTAAAGGTGTAGGTTTGACAGGAATTAAGTCATGTTACAGGTCACTGTGAGCTCTGTCTTCCAAGCACTGAGAGCTCTGGTCCTGACGGAGTGAAGTGTGTAACCCCCAGCTTGTGAAAAATGTTTTTAAATGGCTGTTTGCAAATACTGATCTAGTACTGCACATATCTTTATCAAGAAATTTTATGTGACTCCCTTCCATTCTCCCATACAACTTTGACACCTCTAGGCTCTTCGGTGCTGCAATAACTCACCTCCCTTTTTGTGTCTCACCTTCTCTTGGATTCACGATTGCATACCATCCCTATAGCAACCAAACACAGTTTTGCTAATTGAGAGAAGCAAAGTTAGGAAATATTAATGAATTTGACAGTCACACTTTACTCCTTTTGGAAGAACAGCTTACTTTCACTGTGCCCTGCTTTTCAGTTTTTCCCTCACCTCTTCTCCTGTTCAAAACAAGGTGGATGGTGTGATGAGTCAAATGCAATCCACGCACCAGTGGGACAGACAGTGTTTAGCAGACCCCCATCCCAACTCTGAGTCGGAAACGTTGTGATCAGTCCCAACCTTAGCCTGACCCCTGACCAAATTTTACTTTCATCTTAAATTTGAAAATAATATGGAAAAAGCTGTCTTCACAGTATGTGACTTCTCTTTTGTTCAAATTTTAGTAGCATGTTGTCCCCTGTTTATAAAGGATCCAAGCTGTCATAAAGTAGACCTATATGCATTTTATTTAAGAAAGTATATACAGTAAAGACCAATGTGCCTATTTAGATCATTGGTCATTAGATGACCAAAGACAGACACTGTCTCTAAAGCAATGTTGAACTTGTCAAGAGATGTCATTCTTTTTTGTAGGCATTCCTTGAAGAAAGTACAAATTACATTACAGTAATATATTTAATTTAATTCTATATGCATGCGAATTCCTTGTTATCTTATTTTGTACATCTAGCTTATTTAGCATATTTATCTTATTTAGCATATAAAATTACATTTTTAAAATAGATGCAATTATATTTACATTATATACATTTTTAGCTCTAATGTTTTCCAAAATAACATCTCCTCTTTAAGTAAAGAAATATCCAACCTATCTTGTAATATTTTTACAAATGTGTACTTGTCTCTTCGTAAAGATTCATTGAAGAACACCTAAATTATTTTTGAAGTATCATAAAAACAGAAACATTACCATAAACATTTCCATAAAAATGGAAAGCTATGGTTTCTGGGGATCCCTCACAATCTTGTATTTTACGTTTTTTTATAGTAAACAGGCTGTTGTTTTCATAGCATGTTTAGAAGTTTTGTAAATAGTAGATTCCTACCGCAAGGCTTGCATGAAGAGTTTCCAGAGAAAATTCACAGCAGGGCAAGAAAATCCTGTCTTTACAGCCTATGGCAGTGTTTACATTGTACCTCACAAAACAGCCCTGGAATGGATGTGTCAGCGTGTGTTTCTGTCAGGGATTATTTCGGAAGGGACGGGTAGCACAGGTGCTCATGTGCTTGTGTGTTTCATACACAACTCATAACAGTAGTCAGATCAGACAGGTTACAGCCACCACTCGCAATGATTCTGTTCTTAAAATTACCTCTGCTCCTGCTATCCAGATCTGTGTTCTGAAATCCCTGAATCTTATCCATGATACTTGGATGGTTGCAGAACTCCAGGGGTATTCGATAAACCTGAGGAAGTTGGGTACACCCAGTGACCACCTGAATTGTTATGAGCAGGCGGCAGGGTTCCTTTGATCATGTGATTTTCTTTTCTAATTCACAATTCAGGCTGTGGCCAGTATTCACGCAGAATTCTTTCTTAACCAATCCTCAGCCAGCTAAATGATCAGTTAGCTTGTAGGCCTTTAGATTTTAAATAACAACAATATGGTGGTTTTTTTTTTAATGAAGACTGGAGATAATTGAAATTGTGTAATATTTCAAACATTTTGTTTGGAAGTGAGAGTGTGTATGTAGTTTTAATAGTTGATTTCTTGTTCTTCAATTCATTGTTGTATGTTTATATGCATTCAGGAAAAATGTAAGGCATTTCACAATTGAGTTTGCAAAAGTGTTTCTAATACAATCTGCACACATTATCAGTATCAAAGAAACTGTTTGTGTGGACCACAAAGGTTTTTTTTAAGATACTTGCAGAAAAATAATCTTGAGGAAGAAAGCATGCACTGCGTACTTTGACAAAGCCTAAGATACTTCAGAAAGTGAACGTGTTATATAGATATTTTCTTACTTCAAAATGGAGGGTTTCATTTTTAATGATTCCTCAGTATTTTTAGTTAGGGATCTCTTGTCATGTTAGTTTTAATAATTTTTTTATTGCCTTTTACCCTCATAGATACTATGAAGTGTTCAGTTTTGTGTACTAGGAAGAAGAAAAGTTCTATGGCTTTTAGTGACTCATGAAGTACTTAGATCTTGCTGGGAGTTTTCTGGTTTTTTGTGAGAATTAATAAGTAGTACTATATTCCAACAGGCATTTTAAAGGCCAGTTTAATCAAGGAAATTTAGATAATGCTTGTAAGACAAAGCAAAGATAAGAGTCTCCATAATACCATATTTTAAAATGCTGCCCTTTTGAAGATTTAATGAAAGAACATGAGAAGGTTTGATGTGCTGGATCAAGCACTCTGAGACCACTGAGCACTTTCTAGATGGCAGCGCAGGAGTTCCCCTCTGGCTACACAGGGGACGATGCCAGTGTAAATCAGACATGAAGTATCTTGATGAGTTACAACAAGCGGAATATTCATACCAGACTGGACATAGGCTTGATACAGGCTCTGTTTCTACTGATCTTATCAATGCTGATCACACCACAAGGCTGGCTGGAGAGGGGGAATCAGAAGATCGATATACCTGTGCAAGCACATGGTCTATGAAGCCGTGTCTTATCTCGGGTTTCAAGCTGTACCAGTCTTCCACGCAGCTTGGTTTCACGATATGTCTACACGAAGCTAACATAACTGACACGTGCAAGAGGGGAATACCAGTTTCTAGCTTTAACTGAACCAAGATAACTAAAATTGTAAAACCAAATCTTATTGTCTTCCATCCATTGTCCTCTTGGCAGTAGTGTAGGCAAAACTCAGAATCTAGAAGGGCATGAATTTCTCAGTGCACCTGAGATGTAAATCCTTAGCATGATTATGTTCTCAACAATCATATTGTGCACCTGGACCTAATAATAACAATGAAATGTAAAATTTAATCCTTACAGCAGTAAAAAAAAGTGTGCTTTAGCTAGAGTGACCAGAATAGCAAGCCTGAACCCAACTAAATAGCAGAAGCTGAATAGTAGATGTCTTTTGTGACTAAGTAGCATATACTTCCAAATAAGACTTGGAAACCATGCACTAGTCCTTTTTAAGTTGGTCCAACATAGCTCATTTTGTCTGGAATATCTGATGGAATTGTGGGGCATTGTGCTTGTTTTTAGTCACTATCAGCTCCTGCCACTCATCTCCTGGAATAAAATGGGTACTGAAGAAATCCATGTCATAACACCCTCTCCTAAATTTCCTAAATGTAGGGTGCAGGGGTGGTAAAGACAGAAAAAAATCCTAGTTGTCTTCCTAAAAAGGTTATCTGAACTTGGATATTCTCAGTCTGCCATACCAACCTGCTGTAAAGGATTGGAGTAGGGCACAGATGAGAGCTGCCCAGAGGTTATCCCAGTTTGTGCCAAGGGCTCAAAAATCCCTGATTAGCTGCTGGATTAACTGGAGCCTCATAAAAGCATTGTACAATTATCTTTCCTCCCTGTTTGAGCTCTGCACAAATGCTTTGCAGCCAGAGCCAAGGATCTTGCAGGAATAGAGAACACTGTGATTAAAACATGTTTCTTTCAAATAATAGGCAGACAGCAATTTCTATGAAACTGCTCTGTACATTAAAAACTGTCTTGCCAAAGCCAGAGATGGCTAATAACATGATGCTAGTTAATAATGAAAACGTGTCCCAAACTTGCCTCAGACAACTACTAATTTGTTTTTCAGAAAAGAGGTATGTCAGTTTCTTTCAGAAATTCAGCTTTTCTATAAGCTTCTGTGATACTGGTGCTCAAGTGCCCATTTTTTATCAG
The DNA here is from genome assembly GCF_000690835.1 of Fulmarus glacialis. Lineage (NCBI taxonomy): Eukaryota > Metazoa > Chordata > Aves > Procellariiformes > Procellariidae > Fulmarus > Fulmarus glacialis. The sequence continues at coordinate 15,321 of NW_009230868.1, forward strand.
CATATGTAGCAATAAACAGCTATGTTGTCTCCTCTTTTAGAGCTTGATTGCAAAGAACCATTTTCTGTCAGGCGCTGGGAGTTTGTTTAAATATTGCACTCTGCATTATAGTATCTTCCCAAGAAGCAGTTTAATTTTGTCTAAACATTTTAATTGCGATCCTAAGGGAAGGGAAGTCATTGCCCATATTAAACATGAATCCCATTATACTAAAACGTTTATGTTCCTCAAAGGCTATTTATAGATGCTTTGCTAGTGTATGAAAATGTAAAATGCCAGAGCTGAACAATCATCTCCTGGCTCTGCTTGCCAGTCTGAACCTCAACTTGTTTATTCAAACGGTCAGGCGAGGCATAGGAACAGTATTACTTTCGGCATTACCATGATTTCCTGTAAACATTTATGACTGGCTTGTTGAGTCAGGGCAGATGCCAGGGGAAAAGGGTATGCTTAGCAAGGAGAATAGATATTAGCATTGCAGAAGTACAAGAGAACGGTGTGTGGATGTAATTCACAGGGGGACGAAGCCAAGCTGGAATCGAATAAACAGTAGGTCTGCCACAAAATGGTAGTTACAGAGGAATGAAGGCATTTACTGTCATATTCTTGTCTCGTAAGTGTGGCGCACATGTTCTTGAACTTTGGACAAATTTCTTTGCTTGCTTGATTCAAAATACAGTGAACCAGTGTTTAAAAGGCCTGAACTAATGGCTGAACAAAGCCTGCCCATGTCAGTAGGACTCTCTGTAGATTTAGATGGTTTTTCACTCACGGCAGCAATAGTCTCTTCCTCCCCAAAAGTGGCCTTGAAAAAATGGAGTAACAGAGTCTGTAGTTTACTATTAGTAATTTCTATAGCAAACTGATCTGGTTTACAAAACTAAATATCTTTGTATTATGCACCAAATGTACTCTAATGTAGCTTTGCATCTGTTTCATAGCTTGTCACTTTTCAAAAGTTCACAAAGCAAGTGAAAGCCTAGCTTCCTCTACTGAAATGGAACAGAAAAAAGAAATTGGGAAATTGGCAACACAGTGTGTGACACTATAATCAAGGAAATGCGGGGATTTAACACTAAGCACAATTGCAATTACTTTACAGATACGCCATCAGGAGAAATAGATTTTCTTCCAGATTATTAGTGAATCACATGCTTAATGAGAATGAAGATAATTTTTGACATTTAATAGAAAGTATCACCGATAACAAAACAGCACTCCTGGTAATACCAATACCACAGAAACCCTTTACTTACCTGGAAACTACTGAAGGTACAGCTTAACTTCTGTCAAAGGCAAAACATCTGAGAAAGAGAAAGCAATTATATATTTCTTAGTACTCAGCATAGTCTCATATATTTTTGTGTTATCGATAAAAATGAATTTTCCTTCAAAAAACATCTTCAGTAAAGAAAAGAATGTTTCTGGAAAACCAGAACCTGATTTTTATTAAAAAATTTAGGATTCCTGGAAAACAATTTAATTTGGATTCAAAGACTTTTATTGTTGCAATCTGAAAAATATAAAGAAATACACATTTTCTATTTTTTTTTGCTTTTTCCCCCAAAGAATTTTCAAAACTACTAATATGTTTTGGAATTTCTTATTGAATAGTAATCACAGGAAATGTTATCCTCCCTGAAAGAACATCCCCCTGCTCCCCCTCCCGCCGCCCCCCC
>NW_009230869.1:0-387 GCF_000690835.1 Fulmarus glacialis
GCTAGCACGCGTTCCCCATCCTTGCTGCAGCACCCACAAACCAGCCCTGCCACCCCTACAGCCTACGAGAAACCCCCTCCAGCACCCACCGCTCCTCCTGCAGCCTGCACCCCAGCAACCCAGCTGCAGCTGGGGGGCTCTGAGCTCGCTCTTCCTCACCCCCTCCCTCCTTCAGACTTGCTCCCCTTCATCTTTAGCCACTTTGTGCTCACAAATTACAGCCTTGCAGCTACTCCCCTGGTTCGCAGCCAAGAGCCAGGCTCTGCTCGGATGGGGGTGGCTGAGTGGGCTATTAGCCGGGCAGGCTGATGGGCTCCGGAGCCGCCTGCTCCTCTTAGAAGCACTGCGGGGAGGACTTAAGTGCATTCACCTGAGCCGGCCTTATCT
>NW_009230869.1:417-927 GCF_000690835.1 Fulmarus glacialis
TGAGTGCGGAGGAAGGTGCTCGACGTCCCTCTGCTTTATGGGGCTCAGAGGTGCCCCGCCGGCAGCAGGGTCTGCTGAGCAGAGCGGGAGGGAGCGCGGTCCTGGGCCGCATGCAGCAATGCCGCAGGCACCCGAGGTGACCTTGAGTGCGGGCAGGGCTGTTCTGTCTCCCCTTCCTCCTCCCGCAAAGGCTCAGAAAGGGGAAATGCATCTTTTTATTATTATTATTTTTTGCTGGAGATGTTGCCTTAAAACTCATTGCTGGTGATGGGGGCCAGGGTGTCTGCCCTGTGCTTGCAGGGTGGGGGGCTGCTGTGGGTGCTCCTCGCCCCTGCGCCAGACCCCGATGAGCCCAAGCCCCTGCCTGCCCTCCCCAGCACCCCCCTGCCCGTGGGCTTTGCTTTGGGGTGCTCCCTGCCTCATTCGCACCTTGCTGCTGTTCTGCCCTCTCTCCTTTTGCCCCCAGTTGCCCATCGTGGAGCCAAATCGCTGGGTGCAGCCAGAGCGGGG
>NW_009230870.1:0-232 GCF_000690835.1 Fulmarus glacialis
CGGCTGAGCCACCGCAGCAGCTCTTTGCGGAGGCCTTGGGTTTACCCCGGAGCGGGGTAACTTCGGTTTGCAGGGCAAACCTCGGCACCTGCGGGCCCTGGCACCGGGTCACGGGCGTGCGGGACAGCGCCGGGTCTCGCTGTGCGACGAGGCTTCTCGCCTTTCTTAGAAGAGCCTTGGCCTACTCGGTAAAGACGATTCCCGTGGCTCCCGGCGTCTTTATTACCAGGTG
>NW_009230870.1:259-5488 GCF_000690835.1 Fulmarus glacialis
ACCGCTCCAGTTTCTACAGGTTCTTAAACCCGACGTGACACCGCAGGATCTGAACCGTGCTGGCAATGGAGGGAACGCCATCGGATGCGGCTCATTTTCACATCCTTCCCCAAGCGGGAGACCAGGGTTTGTTTACACAAGGGTTTTGTTTTGCTTTATTTCAGCCCTGCCTTTGCTGAGCGTGAGGGAAGGCAACGGCAAGGGAGTTCACCTGCAACTGGCCCCAAACCAACCTCCCATCTCCAAACAATGGAAAAATCTGCTCTGGATGCAAACTTTGGTCCTAAACCTGCTGTTTGAGGAGCAGACCCTGCAGTTTGCGTCCTGGGGGATCGATTGCATCCCCACAGAGAGCAGAGAGGTGGGGAATTTAGCCACAGACTTTATTGCTGGAAAGACTTTGCTGCCATGGGGCCTCTTGAAAGCCACATACACAAATGTGTCTGAGCTGAGGCGGGATCAGGTCCTTGGAAGCCAGCCTGAGAATAACAGGCAGGAATACGGCTGGCGTGTGTGAGCGCACAGGGAGCTTTCATCCATTTCAGATGCTGCTCTGTGTCTATCTTTAAAAATCAGTACATTTTCTGATTAAAAATAAAACCCTACACGTCATGATTCCAGCAATGCGGGCTGGGCTGTTGTGGTATTTATTTTTAAAGAGAACAATATAGCAGCTGAGTTATTGTGACACCTCCTGCATATTGTGCAGTAGCTTTTTCACTTCAACATCTCCATATTAGTGAAAACTGTGACAGCTTCATGCCAAGGATTATTAATAGTGCAGGCAGGCTTTACGTCCCTGCAGAATAAGGGTTGGAAAACGGCGTAGACAGTCTCCCCCCGAGCTGGTCAGCATCCTGGTCCCCTTTTTACATGTAGAGAACCTGAGCCACCCTAGCTTGGGCTTTGCACGAGGGCAGTGGGATGCAGTTTGGAATCGGTGAGTGCAGGAGACCAGACCAGGTCACCGCTGTCTCCTTGCAAAGCTAGGGCCTGCCTCTCTGGTGAGCTCTACCTTCGATGGGAGGCACTGGAGCAAGTCTGGAGGATGTCTCGTGTTCCCCGCCAGGCTTGTCACCTTGCTGCCACATCGGGGAAGGAAGGGACAATGGGATGCAGAAGGTTTTGGCCCTCAGCTAAGCCATGATTCAGATATGCAGTGCTTGAGAGCTTTACCATCCCTGGCCCCCAGCACAGAACAGACTGGCCTTGCAGGTAATAGTCCTCACTCCATTATAGGAATTAGGTATCTATTCTAAAGATGATTATGTTAAGTGCAGAAGAAATGTGCAGCATGCAAATGCTGTACTTTAAATCACATGTTCAAAATCAGGGGCTGTGGGAGTGCTGGTGCAAGGTCCGTCACTGTCAGCCCACGCGTGTGGCCACTGAGAAGCTTCTGGGCTGGGCAAGCTCATCCCAAGGGGAGCACCAGAGCTTGGGATCCTCTTGCGCGGCTGCTGCCTGCGAGGTTTGCAGCATTCAGACCGCTCCTGCTTCGTTTGCAGAAGGGCTCCCGTGTTGTTCTACGAAGTTACTCCTTTTAATTAAAAAACCCTTTGAGCGTACGTGTGGGTCAGGAGGCTCACGTTTGCTGCCAGTTTGGAAGAACAGATTATGAGTATTCCTGCAGCAGCTAAAGACCTAAACCACAATGTCAACTGCCCTGTGCCACACGTCGTACATGCACATAAGAAGAAATGGCCCCTAAATACACGGCAGGTTGTTTCTCCCATTTTACAGACTTCGCCCACACTCGAGGTGCTGAAGGATGGCCAGCGTGCTGTGCCGGCAGAGCGGATGCTCTCTGTTAGTATCTTCCCATGCAGAATATTGCAGTGGCTGGTCATGATGCAGAGCTGGACAAACTTTGAGGTGAGATCTCCAGAGTGGATGTCTTGCCTCATCAGTCCCCTCAGGTGAGACGAGGAGGGCAGCTGGGGCCGAAGGCGCGTTCTTCACCCAGTCGTGGCCGCCTTTTAGCACAGCTATGTACGTGCTTTTGTGAGACGCTCAGGAATAGCTGTCTGCCTGCCAAGCCAGGGAGCATCTCTGCTCTCCTCTTCCAGCTCACCCCTTCATTGCTCGTCTAGATATTATAATTTCTTCTTTAACTGGAATGAAACTTTTTCCCGTTGAGATAAAGTTGCCACGTAGCAACCTGAAACAACAGGTATTCCTAATGATGGTGCTGCCAAAGCCGTGAAGCATTTGTCCTTGATACAAACAGGACAGGGCTCTTCCTGTGGTTGAGGGACTTCTTTAAACAACAATAATAATTACAAAGGTAGATTGAACTTCCCAGGGCAGAGGCACTCTTCCCAGCCCCCGGGCTGCCAGTGTGAAGCTTTCCTCAGCTCAGCAGCACGCACCCTCCACGGCTCTGCCACGCAGCCCCCAGCTCAGACCCCTCCGGAAAGGGCTCGTGGTGCTCTCCGAGGCGTGTGGCAGGGGGAATGGCACCGCCAGCTCGTTGGCAGCTTTGGCTCCCCGGCAGTGGGGGGCAAGAGGAACGTGCATCTCAAGTCTTCCCTTGGTCACGGTGAAAGCCCAGGAGCTCTGCTCACGCTGCCCTTCCCCTCTCTTTGCAACAACTTGCAGTCGCTCCCTTCCAAGTGGGAAATGAAATGTTCCTTTATTAGCTTTTATGTTGGCTACAAAATGTTCCATTTTATCTTTTTTTTTTTTTTTTTGCTCTCCTTACTTTCTTCCAGGAAACACACTAATTTATGGTATAATCTTGGCAAATCCCAATCCAGGGGAACACAAACTCGCTTGTGCCTAGTAAATGACTCTTTAATAGGCCTGTCTCCAGCCGGGCAATGTATCTGCAGCTGAAGAAGGGGGAATTATAACCTTGCCCGAGCAGTGGGCCTGCATGTGTCAGCAGGGGTGAGTATGGCCTGGGCACGTCAGCAAACCAGTGCGTGGAGGAGCCTGTCTTAAACACACCCCAGTAAAAGGAGGGGATTCCCACAGCCCACCTCAGACCTGGCTCAGGAAACGAGGGTTTTTCCAGTGCGGGAAGGGAGCTCTGCGCACGTGTGTAGGAGCTCTCCAAGAACCCACATTTGTCTGCTACAAGGCTGGTTTATGGCAATGGTGGAAAGCTGCAGCTGAAGCGAACGGATCCCCCCCCTACTCCCGCAACACCTCAGTCAGCAGCAAGGTCATGCCCGCTGCACCCAGGACCTGGGGTTGGGCTGAGCTTTGCAGGTGGGTTTCCAGGGAGCGTGTCTGCTCCTAGGGAAGCCGGACCACCCTTTGGAGGGGTCACAGAGGGCAGCCAGGGACTTGGCTGTGACGTTGACAGCTTAGTCAAGGGCCTGACGCTGCACGGGGACTTGGTATGGGAGCCTGGCAAAGGAGCGACCAGGACACGGGGGCTGGAGGAGCCACTTCCACCTCTCCCGCGGCACCCTGCTTGGCATCAGCCTTCCAGGGAGGAAGGTGCCGTGCCTGCCTTTAAGGCCCCGCGGTACGCACGGTGATCTCCTGGCATATCCGCTGGCCTCACGTCTGCCCCCAGCCGTGTGCCCTCAGGTTGTACCACACCGTGGCCACGCTGAGCTTTGCCCTTCACCATGTCCTGAGCTTGCCCAAGCCCGTGGGCTTGTCTGGCTGGAGAGCAGGAGCAGTCTCCTGCTCGGAGCCGGTGCAGGACTGGACCTTTCCCGTGCCTCCATCCTGCCCTCAGAGGCTGGAGGGAAGATCCTGCCCATTGCTCCCACTTCCCATGACATGCGTGTCTAGGGACATCCTTGCTCGCCAGGTCGCCTGGCCACTGGCGCTGGAGCCTGGTTACCCGGGAACTGGGAGTTTATATCTAGAATTGCTAATGGAGCAATAGGCTGTCCCAGTCCCTGGCCCCAGCAGGAAGGGTTTGTACAGGGATGTCCTAATGAGACCAGAGCAACTTCCTATTCATTCCTAAAAGGAGCAGTCTAACAAAGCTGCCAAAAATAAATCTGTTTAATGAAGAGCCTTTGTAAATTATTCAGATATTATATCTCACTCCAGCACTGGTTCAAGGAGAGAAGCTGTACAGACACTTTCTTCTCTGAAGCTCTGGACACAAGGTGGAAGTCATGCTGTCATTGCAGTGGAAATGTAGGCTCAAAGATTCTGCTTTTACCCTGAGAATACCGTCTCTTTTACCCGGAATTAAAGAGGAAGAAATAAAAAAGGCACAGCAGCAATTCAGGCCCTGAGACAAGGAAGGTTTTCTCCTTCCCCCCCCGCCTCAGGACCACTCTTGAGTCCCAACACTTAAAGCTGACCACGTACACGAGTGCTTTGCAGGATCGAGTCTGAGAAATTTGGGCTTCCCTGGGCACTGCATGCCTCAGCACGGTGTGGACAGGACCTCGCTGGAGGTGGCATGGTTCAGCCAGCGGCTCCTCCTCCGCTTCTCAGTTGTGGTTTGAATGCTGTGGACTCTTTCCAGTAGAAACAGGACTGAGACCCACCAAACTCATTAAACTTCAGCTGCCATCCATACACCAAACGCTAACAAATCCCAGTCCTTCCCCAGGATGTAAAGCCTGGCTTCGCAGAGTGCCATCCCCCACTGCCACCCCATATTCAGACATCTGTGAGGCATTTTATAAGGTACGGTGGTTGGCAGCTTGCAGGTTATTAGCCCATGCCACGCTGCTGGTGCTCACAGGCTTCTCGCCTTCCACCCTCCCTGTTTTCCCAGCCCATCTTCGCTGGCAGCGGGGCCGGCTCCTGCTGCGCCCAGCCCTGCGGCTTGGCTCTGGCCGGGGCTGGGCAGAAGAGCTGCCTGCTTCTGCTCACCGGCAGCTCTGCCGGGTACACGCCTGACCTCGACGGCTTGCGCACAGCAGCAAAACCCTTGTGCAAAGTTTCCCTGCTGACTTTAATGTGGAACCACGTGGTTTCCAGTGCTTTGAAGCTGCAGGGGTTAATTCTGTGTTTTGCTTCAGCCTCTCAGGACTACATTTAGGTTTCTCTTTCTGCGGTTCCTTGCTCCCTGCCATCAGCAGTTTGCTGATGCAGACAGTCAGCAGGGGCTGCCTGTAGGAAGGGGTAGCATCTCTTGGGGCACAAGGAGAGGCACTTGGGACGAGGGAGGCATTTTCACGGAGCATGTCTCAGCCAGGATCCCTCGGCTGGGTTGCCTGTGGGCCATTCCCACACATCCCGTGATGCAGCCCTTCTCTTCCAGAGCAGAGGTCACTTTCATAGAATCACAGAATCATAGAA
>NW_009230871.1:0-245 GCF_000690835.1 Fulmarus glacialis
GAGGTAGCTGGTTTTCGGGTGCCGGGCAGGCAGCGCGGGCGGTGCAGTGGGGTACCTTGCGAGGCTGCCGGCAGCGAGGGGATGCTTCAGTTACAAAAGTCGTCGCTTGGCAAGAAAGGTGCTGATGCACGCGGAATGCTAAGTTGTTCATCTTCTTGTACGTTGCTATTCTGTAAAGGGAAGTTAAGCACGTAGACTAATCTAGTGGCTTTTTTTTTTTTCCGAAGACGCTGGGCGGTGATTTA
>NW_009230871.1:276-9923 GCF_000690835.1 Fulmarus glacialis
AGTTGATTAACATTGTTTCTTCACTGCATTTCTTCTTCTCGAAGGAAATTCCAGTGATTCAGAAGAAGAAGACCGGAGTACCAGCAGCATAGAAAATCAGGCCATCCCAAACTCTCACAGGGTGCCAGATTCCAAATCGCATCCACCGCACATCAAAATAGATATCATCAGGAAAGTGCAAGCCAAAAATACGCAGCGCTATAAAGTGGAATATGATTCACAGAGTACGGATACACTGAATTTCTCTTCTGAATCCAAACAAGAGACTGAATACGTAAGTACTTTTGTAAACGGAAAGGCATTTCCCAGCATGTGAGTGTGCGTGTGTGTGTGTATGTATACGCACGTTGTGCGTACGGCAAGATAAATAAATAAACAAAATAACTAAATGGTGGTAATTGTTGTAGTCATTTAGGGCATTCTGGCTGTTTAACCGGTAAAACTATTAGATCTGCAAGTGCAGACAATCAGCAGACTGAGCAGATCACGTTCAGAAAACATGGAGGCCTAATGCTATGATGTTTACATTGATACAAGTATGGTTTTCATGACGTCATTTCTTAGAGATCGAAAGTTGTTGTTCCCCCCTGTAATTAACACACATTTGTGTGAGTGGACTTGGGGCAGGTTTAGTAGTGTCATCATTAAATTTGGTTGCAAACAGCATTATTGGGTTGCAAGAACGGAAAAAAGATGTTTCACATGTAGTGTAGTGGCACCGTGTTCACACTCCATGGCGCAAATCAAGGGAGATAAACTTAGGCTGGGTTGAGGATTAGGATCTTGACTGATCAGTCATTTTTTGTATGACGTGCTGAACACTGCCTCTACTTGCAGTCGTCGTTTGGCGCTACTGCCTAAATGTAAAGGCTTACGGGCAGATGAGCCGCCATTGCTTTGTACAGTGGATTTGCAGAGCAGCCGGAGTGTGGTGAACCTGAGGGGAGAATAATTCCTCTTCCTGGACATCCTGGCTGATAACCCAGTGCTTATCCTTGTGCCTGTGCCAGATGACCTAAAAAATATGTCTGGATATACTTCAGCGTTTCATCAAAACAGTTGTGGTGAAACCAGACGCGGCTTCCCGTCTGCAAAAGAAGGTTTTGAAGCCTGTGTGAGGTGGAAAGTTGTGTCTGAAGAGAGCGGGGCCTCCAAGTTAACACACCAAGGGTGGTGAAGCTGCATGTTTAATTTGTCACTGATGTCCAGCTGTCTAGTAAAAACACTTCAGTATCTGCCTTCCAGCATGTCCTCCTCCCAAAAACATGAAGTAAACTGCCTACAGTAAAAGAGTGAACTTTGGTAGCTCTGAGGAAATAGGGTCCTGGTCTTAACTAGGATGAACATTTCACTTATGTGGTAGTTGGGCCCCATGAGCAAAGGCGCACTGACTTACCAAGGCTGCTGGTGTCTGTAAGAACCAGAAATAAGTCCATCGGGGACAGGTGCCTTTGTCAGCAAATGCCCTTCTAGCTGTGTCTGCATGTTAGCTTTTGATACTGATCTCTCTGACTTCGGAAGCCTGCTTCAAAATAATAATTAAAAAAAAGCTGTTGATCTTTTTGTAGGCCTAACTCGGGACCAAATCTTTGAACACGTGTGATTTGCAGTCAGCGTGTCTGAGCAGTTTCTTTTTTTTAAAGAACTGCCAATAAGAGCAGCAATTCAAAGCGCATGTTTAGAGCTTGTGAGATTGATGCTGAAAGAAAACATATGAAAGCAGCAAGGAAGGTCTTTGCTAACCAAAAAAATCAATTTTAAACTCCAGTAGAACTGTGGAGTCTGTATGCTTTCAGACACTCACGTGAAAGGCACTTTACATGAGCAAACTATTAATATTACCACTTGAAAGTATAAATGTCATTACTTCACTAATTAAAAATTGCACCAAATGAGTCTTTGTGTTGATAACAGCAACTTAAACATTTTAAACCCATGCAACCATGCAAAGGAGTTTTTTCAGGTCTCTGCTGAAAAAGTGGGCTGGTGGACCGAGTCAGTAATGTGCCCAGACAGGAGTGTAGCTAAGCACAGAGTTTGTAGGCTGCGACTCTAGAATCCCAATCCCACTGCTGACACTGACTGCCTTCTTGGCCCCTGGCAGAATGTGAACTCCTCCGCTCCTGGTTTTCTGACTGCAAAGTGGGGCTCATAACGCTTTACTCCCTGCCCTGAAGGGCTGCAGTGAGGAATAATTAATTAGTTTGCGTTTGAGACATGCTCTTAACAGTGCTTCTGGAAGTTCTTTTTGGCTCATTGTCCTAGAGCTAATCCTCACTACATTATTGTCAGCCTTTTGCAAATGGAGAAGGTGCAGCAAAAAGTGACATACTTACCTAATGAGAATGTTGTGTGCAACCATTCCTTTGCACAGCTGCATCCATTTGGTCCAGTTGAAATTGGGAGTTGTTGTCCAAAGTTGCAGTATTTTTATATATGCATTATGCCAAACTACTTGTTTTCAATTAAATCCATTTCATTTAAGCCTTCAAATCCAGCAGAATCACAAAAATCAAATGGCATTATGGAAAATCTACCAAGTGGTGTATTTCCAGTTGCTGCCTTCTTTGCCCACTTGGTGCAAGGCCAGCTTTTCCAAACTTAAGCGATGTTATATATGATTGATTTACATACTGGTTAAGCCTTCCCGTAGGTATGTGTGGCTGTGATTTCAACTGGAAATGCCAGTCTGTGCCTCAGCATAGCATAGGGCCTTCAGTGTTTAGAAATTGGTTTATCCTGAATGAAGCAGAAAGCCAGAATTTTATCTGTGAATGGTCTGCCTTTTGACTTATCCAGCCATCCCTTTGTTTTAATGGGGATTTGTTTGGGTTTGTGCTTCTTGCCCTTTAAAGATTTATTAACTCTTGTGTGAGAGACAGCATTTGGGAATGAAGTTTCATCTGCGTTTTCTAAAACATGCTTGTTAACAGGGTCCCTGTCGTAGAGAAATGGAAGACACTTTAAACCACCTAAAGATCCTGAATGTCTTGAGTCCCAGGGGTTTTCATATTCCAAATTGTGACAAGAAGGGGTTCTACAAGAAAAAGCAAGTAAGTACAGAGTCTTGATCATTTCAATGAATTCACTTCACCTTTTCTGCATCTTTGCTGAAGGATCTTGCCAGCAAGGTGCGTTATGTATCGTTTTACAGAGGAACTAGTTCATTTCCAGTTTTAGGACCTGATCTGATAGTGCCGAACCTTGTAAAGTGGGGACAGTGTTTTTATTTTCTGTTGGTCATGACAACAGATTCATTTGAGAAACTTCATACCTAAACACACATGGGTTGGCTGGTGTCCTAGATACTAATGCCCTTTGGTTTAAAAAAAGCAGTGCCTCTGTAATAACCCACAGAGTTAAATGTTGCAGTCACCATATGACTGCAATAGATCAATGCTTTGAATTGTAAATAGCTGCTTGAGAGTTCCTAGAAGAACTGCACTGGATCATATTACAAAAAGCAACCGGAGAAAGGCATGTATCTGTCCTTTATGTGCTACACGGATCACTTCCAAAATCCAGGTCATGTTATCGTGAAAGTGATACATATAGTAGTTACTCTGCAGCAAGGATGGCTTCTCAGTCTTCTTTGGTTCTGGGGTTGTGACCTTTCTTGACAAATGCAGACCCAAACTGCATGTATTTATGCTTTAGTTGTGTCGGGTTGAGCTACGGCAGCATTCTCCATTCAGTGCTGCCCTTGAAGCTCATTCGGGAACTTGGGGAAGCGCAAGATGTGCTAGGTTCTTTGCTTAGTGTGCACATCCCATCTAATTCCAGTGTTTACTTAGTGACCTGCCTCCAAATGTGTTTCTTGGTATAATTCCAAAATTTCCTGAATTCAAAAGTTTCTTTAAGATTTTCCTCAAGGCAAACTCTCTGTAAGGACAGATTTTGTTTGTGGGCCATCTTGTCTCTCCCATTTGGGTTTACACGAGTCAGCCTCTCTATCTCTGGTAACCAAAGGAGCGGCTGACTGTGTTACTAGCTAATGCAGTTTATTGGTTGGAAGTGAGAGGCTGACCTCCTACCAGGCAACCTTATTTTAGGAATGATATCTCTCCATTTTTTGGCTTCCAGCTTTCTTAGAAACAGTCTTTCCGTTTCGGGTATTCCCTGGAGCTCTGCATTAAGCTGGCAGTGTCAGGTGGGGTGTTTGCAATAGGGGTGAGGTTTCCAGCCTTCCCTTCTTCCATCAGCCCAGCATTGACTGTGCTGTTTGACCTTCGGTGCATGCTGTTGAGCTTGTCTATGCTCCCCAGCTTTTCCTGAGCAGGTAGTGGCAACTCCCAAGCAGGGACAAAGTTTCTTTTTGTTCTGGAGTTTTTGTGTTATTCATGTCCCGCTGCGTGTAAACTAGCCGAGAGCAATGTTCACATCTCGGTCTGCGTTTGTTCAGAAGATACGTTGGACTGCTATGTGGAGTGAGGCTAGGACTGTGTTTTGTGCCTGTGCCATAACAGCATTTGCTTAGCTACTCTAGAACAGCACATCATTTAACTGCATTCAAGGCACACAAGCATACTGTAGCCCTTTCCCATCTCTAGGTATTACAAAAGACCACAGATTGGTATTTACTTTGTTCAGTAGATCTTCCTTTCATCTGTCTTCAGACTCTGAGGTTTTTGCTTCGTCAGCAAAAAGGTGGTGGTTTGCATGCAGTCTCTGGCATGTGTATGTAGTAAATCAGATCCACAGTAAGCATGTATTAAAGTGCCTTACTTTAAAGGATGACTGTACTTTAAAGTGCAGTCATAGTTCTGCCACTGAGGTGGAAAAAAAGGAAATACGGAGGAAAAAAATAGGAAAGACAGATAATACACTTACCCAGTCTTTGTTCCTAGAAGTTGATTTATGAGAATAAGGTGTTGGTATAGAGCAAAGACACGCTTCTGCCCTCTGTGTAGTGTCCGTGCTGCCTGGAGACTTTCAGACTGCTTTAGGAATGGTTTCTGCACTATGTGCAACACTCCATGCGGTCAGCAAACATAGAAGATGAAGGGGCACTTTCATACCTGGCCAGCCTTGTCAAGCACCGTGCCAATTTACACGGGTCCAGTAGTTTCAATGGTAGTTTGAGACAACTTCGGATCTTGTAGGAGATGCCCACAAATGGAGCCCATGTGAGTAAATATTCTACATGAAATGCAGTTGGAGTGCTTCTGTAAATGAACCTCAATCAACCCTGGGAACAGGCCTTCACGGGTGGGGCTTACAGAGGCAGGCTGCTTCTCACAGGAACAAAATACAAACCAAAAATATGTATTTGAGTTGTAGAATCAACTCCTAGAAAAAAGGATCAGTTCGAGAAGTGGGTGAGTCCTGTCCAGACTGAACTCACTGTCCACAAGGCAACGCGACAAATGTGTTTGGTTTTCTTTTTGGAGCATCAACATGCAGGTCTGATATTTTAGGCACAGGTGAGCACGTGTCTAATCTCATTAACAGAATGCTAGGCTATTTTATTAATTTCCTTCATTGCTATTATTAGAAGCATTCAATCTGTAATTCAGTTATATTCAGATGTGACAACAAAATTCAGAATAATAGGTTAGGAAATAGACAGTAAATCCATCAAAAAATGAGTGTGAGCTAAGCATTTTTAATTCTGGAAGCAGCTGCCAAAACCGCTGCCTAGGATGATAATGTAGATAGGTGTGTGATGGTAGGATCTGATAAATTATGATCACCCTGGAAACCATTAAAACTCATTCAGGAGGCACTTCACATACCAGTATATTCTGCCTTCCTGGTCACCTGCTCTTCCAGTAAATTTGAAAGCAGTTATTTTTTCAAGACATTTGTGGATATCTAGAAATTGACTTTTCAGGAACAACCATAGGGAGTAATTTGCATATGTGAAACAATTTTAAGAACATAAATTTATCTGTCAGGGTATAACATGAAAAATACTTCACATCTTGTTGTTTATATATAAACTTTTTTAAAATCAGACCTATTAAAATTTGGAGTTCTTTGTCCTAATAAATCACACATGTAAGGTTGTACTATTCAACTGTGGTATATAGGTATATTTACATGGAATAGGTTGATACAGGCATGTTTCTGCCTCAAGCATGGAAAAAAAGGTTTTGATGAAATTAGAATTATTATATGGGGCAATTACTAGAATTGCCCCATATTTGTATACCAGAGCCAGATACTCACCTAAATGTGAGCTGGCATCGTTCCACTGAAAACAGAGCTGGGCTTGGCGGGAGCCAAAACGGCCTGAGGTGTTTGTAAGTGCTGTCTGCAGTCTGTTTCAGGAGACCACAGTTGTAGCTCCATGGAGACCTCTGGGCTGACCAGGAATTCAATGGGATACCATATGCTTTGCTGTGCCCCACGAATGCCTCTGCGGCACTTCTTTGTGGAAGAGAGAGGGGCAGGTGGCATGGAAGCTGGCAGCTGGTGTTTCTATCAGAAGTAATTACTGGCTCCACTGCTTGGGCAGTTTTCCAGCTTTTTGGACTTCTGAAGTCATACAGAAGAGCTGGGCAGAGCCTTGAAATGTACGTGGAGTACAAAATTGAGAAGAGCAGATTTTTTTTTTTTTCATATGTACTGTCCACCACTTCTGTAGGGAATGCAAGCTAGCTGCTTCAGGATAACAGCATCACTTTTGAATCAGAAGTGCTTTAGTATTGACAGCATGGGTGAGCGGTTAGTACAAAATTGCAGATTGGAAAAGGTAAATTGTTTCCTCACAGAGCATTATTTCACCTGTAGAGTGATCTAAGGGTTTCGTTTTCCAAATGGGTTGTCTAGAAGAAATAAAAAACGTAAGTAATAGGGAAGGTGGTGTTCCTGCAGACTAACTTCACATTGTAGTTAATTTCGAAAATTGATTATGCAACTGTAAAAAGCAATCAAAACCTCCAACAACATGAGATAACTTTAATTGATCATTTGTTTTGAGAATGATGCAAGCCTATGAATCAGCGAGAGTTGTGTAACGTACTTCATATAGTACTTCTAAAAGGGGAGGCTGTGTTACTATTATTAGCAGAAGTGTAGTTTCATTGCCGGAGCACCAGGCTGGCAGCCAGAAGCCCTGTGCTCTAATTTGGGCTCCATCTGTGCCTGGTCTCTTGGGAAAAACAACTCAAGAACTGCTGCCTCAGTTTCCTTTTCTGTAAAATTTAAATTGTGCAAAAGCTGTTGTTTATGAATTCCTCAGTTCTGAGCATGAAGAATTTAAGTCACTGAATGTTAATACCACTTAAGCTAGACTCCAGTCCAGTTGCCACCAAAATTGAAGGAAAGTTTCCCATTGACGTCAGTGGACTTTGAGCAGCCATTCACGGAAATCCTGGAGAATACATGCAAGCCCTAGTCAGGCTTTTGAGATTTAGATCTAGTACAGAAAACCAGCCACACAGGTAACTAGAACTCAAATGAAGCTAACCACGTAGTTTAGCAAATTATTAATGTAGCTGTTTTCTCAGTAGGTTTGAACTTCTTCACCCTCTCCTAAAATAAGCTGATACATACTTTAAGCTTGAGCTTGTTATCCTGCTGCTGTCCGTTTGCATAGGGCTAATGCAGAAAGACTGCAAATTCAGAGAAGAGAATGCATTGTATTATTTCTGCATTGGGCTTGTTACTCAGAAATATATCACAAGGGTAGATTAATTTGCAGTTACGGTGATGAACATTACTTCATTTACTCTAAAATAAAATAAACAAGATGTAAGCTTGTTCAGAAATTTGTGTCTAATGTGTGACTGTGATCTGCTCCCGTCTCTCTTTCATGAATTCCTAGTGAAGACTGTCTAGTCTACTCCATGCTGCCACAAATTAGTTGGCTCAGGGGCCAGTATGCTGGTGCAGGCTGTCCCAGGAGTGACCCATATTCACAGTTCTGTCCGAAATACCACCCTTTCACCTGAGGTCCTAAACTAGACGTGGAAAGGGTCAGG
This sequence comes from Fulmarus glacialis, assembly GCF_000690835.1. Classification (NCBI taxonomy): domain Eukaryota; kingdom Metazoa; phylum Chordata; class Aves; order Procellariiformes; family Procellariidae; genus Fulmarus; species Fulmarus glacialis. The sequence continues at coordinate 8,205 of NW_009230871.1, forward strand.
CACTTTGGGCAGCATGTGGAGCCCAACAATTGCTTGATGTTTCTTTGCGTACCTGCACATGGAAAAGACACTTAGCTTTGTGAGCCACTGCCATACCCACATGGGAGATGGGGACACGCCTATTAGACTCTGGAGAACAAGCAGTTGAGCGGTAGTGGCAAAGTTTACCTGACTTGTACCAGCCTGAACCTCTGAAATACTTGAATTGCTGTGAGTGTGATCTCAGAGGCAGCATTTGCTCTGCTTGCAAGATAGCCTTGACAGTGTTGAGGCCCGTAAGTGGCTTCAGTCTAGCCTATCTTCCTTCATGTTGGCGATGCAACAGATGAAACCTCAGTCTTTGAAAAGCTAGGTATATTTGTGTCACCGCCTCCTTTGTAAGTCTGTCGTGACTAAACAGCCACCTCTGTTAGTATTTGCAGTGAATCCTGTATCTCCAAATCGCAAAACTTGAGCTGACATATGGAGGCTGTGTCTTGGCAATGAGGTTGACCATGGCAAACCTAGTGAGATAATCTCTGTCCTGGAGACACGTCTTTACAGTGGGTGAAAACCTTGCAGGGTCCTGGAGGTTTACAATATGTAACTGTGTCCAGGGTTGCATACTGAATGCAACCTGCAGCAGTCATCTCCTTTAGTCTAGTTTTTACCATTCTTGGTTCCTTGGGGAGAGACTTACTTACCTAGTACGTACTAGACTTTATAATGCATTTTTACTGCATTACTATTTCTGAAGAAGTTCAGTGTCGTTGCCTATCTAGTGATAATTTCAGGTTGGTCAGCATTGCTGACAAATTCCACCAGGCAACTTCTAAAGCTGACATAGGTTATAGACTAGCATATAAGCAACCTTATTTATAGGAAAATATACATGTAAAGTTCTACTACACCTAGCAGTTGTTGAAGTGATAACTCCATTACAGGAGGATTACGTATCCGTTAATAAATGTCAACTACAGTATTGAAATTCCTCCCACAAACAGATGCAAGCCAAGGGTGTTTATTGCAGCAATGGCTGTCTTTGCCAGACCTGTGCTTTAGCGTAGAACAAATCTGTTAACTTTCTTTTCCAAAGATGGGTCCCAGTCGTCAGCCCATACTGTTATATAAGTAGTCCTGGTATTCAAAGGGGGCAACTGTGCTGCCTAATATAATAGGGAGTTGTTCATGAGGCTGTTTTCTGGTAATTCTCAGAGCAGTTTTATTATGGAGTAATTAGACCCAAAGGGGTTGACGGGCAGAGCAGGTAAACTTTTATTGCAATACTTTGTAGTCGTAATAAATATTCTGTTTGATTCTGTCAGATATGGCCAGGATATGGAAGTGCAGCTATCAAATAAGCAGGAATCCCTGCTATGTAACACTAAGAGCGGAGAAAACAAAAATAGTGCTAACTGGATCTTCTATTCTGTCTCAGTGTCGCCCATCCAAAGGCCGAAAGAGAGGTTACTGCTGGTGCGTGGATAAGTACGGACAGCCGCTTCCTGGGTACGATGGGAAGGGAAAAGGAGATGTCCACTGCTATAACTTGGAAAGCAAATGAGGGCTGGGTGCCAGCTCTTCTGGCATCTGTGCGTGGCTACTGGACCTCGCAGAGACCTTGGAGGGGCTGGGCAAACACTGTGGACTGTGTTGCACGTGGAGTGCTGAGCTCTGCCTCCTGCGGCGGATGGAGAGTCGCAGCCTCTGCTGACGTGGCTGCAGCTGCACGCTGCCACC
>NW_009230871.1:10002-10951 GCF_000690835.1 Fulmarus glacialis
TACCCAGAGAGAAAAAAACAAAAGGCACTTCAGAATGGATTCAGGGAGTCTCCACTGACTTTTTAAAGAACGGCCTGTGACCAATTTGATCCCGAAAGATACTGGTTTTTTATTTTAAAGAATTTATAGATTGTAAGCTTGTAAAAGTATTAAAGAAAAAAACAAAACAAAAAACCCACAAGGATTTAAAGGTTCACCTTTTTTTACAGGTCTGTCGGGAAACTTCACGGGTAAAAAGTTTTATCTCAAAGAACTTTTTAAAGAAACATATTTCTAAAATAAAGACATGGCTATTTTTTCTGTAAAATATATTATGAATATTCTGTTAGTCTGCATTTAATATAATTGTTTTTTAATAAACTTTATTTAAATATAACATGTGAATACCAAATACTATACAGTAATTCTAGTGTATACTTCTGTATGCAAAGGGAAAGTAAGGGTATGGAATGATTTACAAATATGTATAGATCCATATGCATACACACTGACCTATTCTAGATAATAGAAATGAATTTGTGGAGCAAAGGGAATGTTTCCAGAAGAGATTAAGTTTTGTTATTTGAAGTAACTACAAATACCAAGATAATTTTTTTTTTTAATTATTTTATTTTATTGGTATTTCTAATGTACCCATCACTGAATTATGCCACTGGAGAGAATAACAGTTGCACTGAAGCTCTCGGTAAAGCATTCTTCTGTCTGTCCTTTGGTTCAGTTTGTGCAACGGGGTTTACATTTTCTCCGTTTCCTGCTCACACTAATACAGAATATTCACGAACAAAAAATTGCCATTACAGTACCACCCTTTCTATTTGCTTATTTATTTTGAAAAGCTGTATCTATTCTGTGTTATCTTGGTACACTCTACCAAAGCACATATTCTGTATGAGGAACTTCTGTTTAAAACAATGCTGACAAGATGGGGGGATCGTGGACCCGGGTGTTG
>NW_009230871.1:10981-11299 GCF_000690835.1 Fulmarus glacialis
TTGCTTGCTTTGACTTTGGTAGAAATGATTTGCCTGTATCTAAGCATAGAATAAGAACCATTGGTTTTAAATATTTAAACCAACTGTCTGCCATGATGTTATATGTCCTTTTAATCAGAAGAGAAGTGATTTGGTTTTGTTCTGGTATGTGATGCTTTCACATAAGGAAGACTTCGGCAACATTTTTATTTTTTGAGGCTGATTGTTTACTGAACTTCATGAGAAATTCTGTATGACAATGAAATCTGGATAAGGAAAGGTGGCCTGTGAAATGTAACATCCCTCTGGAAAGTAATGCCATATTTTGTATATGTATTT
>NW_009230872.1:0-7528 GCF_000690835.1 Fulmarus glacialis
CTTTGGGGCCGCGCAGCCGGGCCATGGGGCCGCGCAGCCGATCCTGCCCACGCCCCAGGAGCAAAGGCAGCGCCATGCTGTGCTGGCGCTGACCCAGCCTTTGATCTAAACAGTAATTTCTCACTGTGATCGAAAAGACTCTTATAATTTAGGGTTTTCCTTTAAACTTTTTAAAAGGGAGGGGAAACCAATCTAAATCACTTCAAATCCTAAATAATACTTTTTAAAAAGTGAATAAAAAGGATAAAATGGACTGCTGCTTACATACATACCACAGTGAAATTATAATATCCACGCTTAATGCTCTGGAAAGTTTGATAGTACACGTTCCTCACCTGAACTCAGTACGAACATTTCAACCATTCATTGATACTCGTACCCTTCTCAATTCATTGAAACCACTTCAAGCAAAAATCATTTGAAAGAAATTACCTCTGTGTATTACACCACAAGCAGTGAGAAATGTCCCACATGAGCCTCTCCAGCCCCCAAAGCAATAAAATTTCTGCTGAAGTGGATGATATAATGAATCAGGGAAAAGAAGTCCCCATGACAACAAGAGGTAAGAGAAATCCATGAAAAGCAAAAGACTCCGACCTCTCTCGAGACAAGGTGTCACCAATTTGTGCTCGAAATTTCACTTTGAAAATCAAAAGCCTTTGACCATAACTTTCTTTGAAAACCTGTTGTTCCTTCTTTGCTAGTCCGGGCTTCGATCAGAGCAGAACGAGCCTCGCTAAATCAGAAACTGAGCAGGGGTTAGGCTCATCATTTAAACCCATGAACGCAACCAACTGACTCTTCGCCTTTCTCTTTTCCAAGGGGGCTGTTTTTCCCCAGGCCTATTTTGGCGGTTTTTGTAGCATCTACATGCTTGAGACATACTGCACAGAGCGAAGCTCACAAACTTTGACACTACAAATAACACTTAAGCTATTAGCAGCAAAGCACTGTAGCGTTTACTTAGTGGATTATTGAGCAAAATCCTAGAGAAGGAGTGTTCTTGAAAATACAGTGCAACAGTTAGGTTATTTCAGGCCTGGTGACACGCGACGGTTGCCCACGTGCTCCAAGGGATGCTCCAAAAGTTATTGGAAGAGGCATCTCTGCCTTGCTTGGCTGGTTTTCTGAGCCCTGGGTTCGTAACCCTCCCAAGTGCTTCTGCTGGGAGGCACTGGGCTGCTCCCCTTCGCGGGGTCCGGGCACACGCCAGGGCTCGGAGGGGGAGCAGGGCAGGACCCAGCTGGGTGCTGTGCACCCTCCCTGGCCCTGCTGAGGGAGGGGTGCCGGCCGTGTCCCTGCCAGGGCTGAGCGGGGCAGGTACACGGGGGCTGCCAAGGGGGGGTTCAGCGTGCGGCCGTGCTGCCTCCCCCCTCCCGCCGGCGCTCTCTGCACTACGTGCCCACCATCGCCTGCAAACAAATACATTTTACCCAGAGGCGGAAGCAATGACCAGCTCCGCAGGAGAGGGCGCGCCGGAGCTCTCCCCTGCCAGCATGTTGTCCCTCGCACTTCTCACTCTCTTTGCAAGAGGAGCAAGCACAGTGTGGAGGGGCTGCGGGTGCTGAAAGCAGCATAGCCTGTGGATAACCATCATCAGGGGATAAAACACTGCAAAGAGGCCCAATTCATTCCTGTATCCCATCCCTCGAGCTGAAACTGAGTGGAAAGGCCGGGAGAAGACTGCAAGGGTGCAGGGTAGGCTCCCCTGGCCCAGCACACAGGGCAGGGGCAGAGGCCAGGAGACCCCCAGCTCTGCCATGTGGTGTGTTCACTCCGGTAGCTCTGGGTGCAGAAGAAAATCCATGCCTGATGCTGGAGTGGCCTCTCTCCAGCCCCCAAATGGGTGAAACACAGGGACCGACCACCGAAGAGCCTCCTGCTCACAGCCTCCAGCCTGTAACCCAGCTCAGCCCAGACCTCCGCCAGCTTTACTGAGAGCCAGACCCTGGCATCGGTGGGAGGTCAGTGCTGCATGCTTGTGCTTGCTCTGCGTGGAAGACTTGGGCTAGAAATAACAGTGCACATATAGGATCTAACCCAGACCTAAAGGTTAGGAAAAGTGAAGGGGACAAGCTATTGAAATAGCTATGTTACATGGAAATACTCGCAGTCTTCAACCCAGATAATCGCAATGCATTGGATCCACAGAGGAGGGAATGCAGCTGACTCACTACATTTCAGCAAAAGCCAACTCACAGCAGGTCCCAGAAAAGAAATCAATACACTTTCCCTAAGTTACCAGAAGTGCAGAGGGCACAGGACACTGGGAAGGCCTTTTGCAGAGAAATACAGCAGTTACCAAGCATCTGCGGCGGTGCCCATCATTAGCAGCAAACCCCGATCTATCCGTCCACTGTAGGTGTTCCTGTAGTGCCCATCAGCACAGACTCACAGTGCTGATGGAAGTGGTTTGATTTTCTGAATATCCTGAGCTGATCGGAGAGGCACAAGCATTACCCAGCAATGCAATTACAGCTCACAGTGAGGGTCACACTGTGTGGGACCAAGGCTGAAACGGCCCCAAGCTATTGCTGTCTAACAGCTGTTAAGGGATGCTGCAGGGGGGTCTCATCGCACATCCTCAGACACGACCGGCACCGTTTCTGCCGGCAGCCGCAGCGGCGAGAGCCAGGCGCTCTGAGGTAGGATGAGCCCCGGTGCACACAGAGACGGCCCCGCCACGCCAGCCTCCAGACCGGCACAACGGGAGGGCAGGTGAGGGCGCGCAGCCCCGGGAGGAGCAGAGCCTGTTACAGCGATAACGGTGCATGACAGCCGCTTCCCCGATACAGACGAGTTTAATGTCCACAGGGGCACGACTGAGAGCGTTGGCTCTGCAGCCCCAGCCAGCTGCTCCTTGGAACCGCTGGCTCAGGAGCACGTTTATTACTGGGAGAAGAGCTCCCTGTCATAGTATTATTCATTATTTGTATGAGGGTAGCAGCTCACAGAATAACACACAGGCCTGACTGTTAGGGAGAACACTCCAAAAACACCCAGACAGGTGGTGCAAATAGCATTAGACATGCAAACCATTTCATTGCCTGTCATGGTGACTGCTCCCTGCAGTGGCTGCAACGGGACTGCTCCATGCATAAAGCTACACCCCTGTATAAGTGCTTAACGTGTGGAGGCCTAGGGCAGAGTGAGAGGAAAGTGGTCTAATTACAGAGACGTTGCTGCAGCTTCTCCGTGAAGGCTCCACTGAGAGGGAGGCCAGGAGTAAAGCAATGTGCATGTACACATAGAATTTAACTCCTGATTATTTGAAATAATCTTCACATCAGCGAACTTTAAAACTCCACAATTTAAGTTCACCACTATCAGATACTCTCTTTGCATTGTGGAGATCATATTTTTGTTAAAACTTCAAATTTGTTTTCAAAATACTGTTATGAATCCTCACTTTTCTGCTAAACTTGGAAGTGTGAACAGAGAAAACTGAACCACCACCCCATGCTGAGCCTGCGGGCTGCTGGGAACAATGGACTGGGAGCACTGGGTGGTTCCACTCAGCTCAGAGAGCTACCGAGATGCTGACGTGCTAAGATCTATTGTGCTGGTCATTCGCACAAGCAGAACGACCCAGCTAAAGCACCATCTGTCCCAGTGCTAAGAGCCCCTGCTTTCTTCACACAACCACCTGAAAACACTTCTCCTCCGACACCTCTGGAGTGGTCACCGGCAGCGTCTGAGCATCTGGAGGTGTCAGCATCTGCACACGTGAAATCATCCCACCGCTGAAACTGCTGGCAGCGGGGCAGCTGTGCAATGCCAACAGGATGGCCTCCCCTTCTCCTCCAGTCACGAAAAGCCACCCGGGACCACACTGAAGGCAGGGCTCCGCTGCAGACCCCAGGGCCAGCCCTCCGGCACACGGCCTCTCCAACGGCTGTCGCAGCAGACACCGAACCGAGGCCTCCGGCACCGCAAGGTGACAAACCTGTCCAAGGGGCAGACACTGCGGGCAGTTTGCAGTTCCCATTATCCACAAAACCCTCTCATGCTCACGCACCCTTGTTTCATGCCCAGGCAAGGAACTCGGGCATACCCCAGGTGCTGCTTCTGTTTGTGCTGGTAATGAGCATTTGTAGATGTAAGCTAAATTCCTTCAGTGCTCAGGGGCCTCCAAAGTCTCCCCATCGTTCTGCTGTCCTTGCTGCACTCTCGAGAAGGCTCTCACAATTCATTTCCAACTGCAGGATAGCTCAGGGCAGAGCTCACGGCATGGGCCATGTCGTGGCATGAGCATCGCGTGGGAGAGAGCACATCGCCCGTGCAAACACCTCCAGTCCAGCCTGGCCACAGGGGCCATGCAGGAGGGTTACCTGTGCCTGGGCTGACTGGGCAGCAAGAGCTGCCCTGGGCGTGCGAGGGAGCAAAAGGACACCTGGGCACTGCCTAAAAATCAACAGCAGTTCCTACGGGGAATGTTGGCATATCCTGTGGTTTAGAAGGGACGAGGGGGTGAAAGAGAGCCACCTGCTCCTTGCCACAACCTTCGTCCACAGTGGGACCAAGTTCTGGCATATTATAAGGGCTGAAGTCAGCAAAGTTCATCACCAAAGATAACATTTACTGCCAGGTATCAGTGTCCCGGACTTAAGAGAGAGACCTGAAGATCTGCAAGTAATACATACACCAGAGAGAAGTATTGCCACACTGTTAACAAAACAAGAGGTTAAAAGTCACTTCCCACTCAGCCTTTAACGCACTGTTTCGTAGTAGTCAGGTTACATTCTGCATTAGGAAAAAAAAAAGCAAGCTAGGAAGTTTATCAAAAAAGTTAATGTACGTGGGGGTATTAAGTGCAGTTTAAGGAAAGCTGTATCATTGAACTTGTCCTTCAGACAGCCCAACATTAGGATGTACAGAATCACGAATTACAATTACACGAACAATTCTGTCAGCGTAACACTAACCAACCGAAACAAGCCTTCGACCCAGTTCGCATCAGTACATGTGTAGGAAGACCTCAGTTCGGTAATTTCTACATAAACTTTGACTGCAGAGCTAAAGCAATCACAGACAGCACAGCTTTCCCTAAAGGTTACCAGGAAAACAGAACAGACTGCAGAGAGCTAGTGTAACAGGCTTGCCACACTGCACCAGCCAACAGGCAGAAAGCTGTATTTGCACTAACTTCAGCCTCTGACTACTGTCCCCATATAGATCCTGGACACAGTGTTTATAGCTGACTAACCTCAAGGCAGCAAAGACGTGAATAACACAGCATGGGGGACACACAAAAGAACTGGTGGCGTTTAGGTACTGTCTCCATTTTACAGGCGGAGAAACTAAGGTGGGGAAACTGCTTCTCTTCCCTACAGCTCTGCTGGACTAGAAGATATTCTCAGTACTGAATGACAAAGCAAGGAATCCTGAGGGTCTGCTGTTTCCTTATTTCACTGCGTAAGAAAAAACTTGACAGTATGAAAAGCTAACAGTTTATAATGCATAAAAAGAAGTGTTATATGCAAAATATAAACAAGTGATAGAAGTCACTGTAAGGAGACACTGGTATAAACACTTCAATAGTTGCTCCTTTGCTTAAAGAAAATTGACATTTCTATGGATAGGAAAAATCTCCAATTACTTTACCTGGGACACAGCTACAAGCAGTCAGCCTTCTTGGTGCACTCAATCAGGTAATCTCAGAGAAGGTCAGGAAGAAATAGCTGCTTGCGTGGATGGAGATCTTTCCCCCCCTCCACTTCGGCTTAGTGTTTGTACCGCACCGAGCACGCCAGCCTCCTGGTCTGTGACAACAGCCCGGTACCAGTACAGCACCAGGGGAAACCTGTTGCTCCCGCTGAGGCACAGATTGCCAACGCTGTGCGACCTGGTGTCCTGTCCCAGCAAGGCTGAAAAACTTGCAAGGAGAAAGGAGAAGAATGCAGCTTGGGTTGGGCAGGTGTGAAAATGCCTTTAGGTTAAACAACCAGGGCAAATCCTCAGGGCCACAACGGCAATTAAGCAGCAGTGTAATTTATTTATCTCATGACCAGAGAATCCATTCCCCAGCCTACTCTACCCAGAAGCCTCACAAATCAGCTCTGACCCAACCTTTTCTTCTCCCACCTCTCTCCCAGTGCAACATAGCATCAGTTCTAGAAATCAGCTAAACAAACCACAGAGCTACTGCAGGGATGAAAAATATCAAAATGCATTCTGCAAATGAAAACCTGTGTGTGCCTTTTACTCCACGAGAGGAGTTACACCCACTCTCTAGCTCTTTTCTTGTAGCATGACTTTAAAGATGAAAAAGCAGCTGCTTGCCATATTCAGTGCTTGATCTTATTCTGCCTATTTTGAATAAAACCAAACCTTTTTATATGCCACTTTCTAGCCTCTTCCAGCAAGTTTCTAAACTTATTTTTTAAGGCAAGCCTTTCCTGCAGGAAAATTCAGTAAATTAAGATGCTGTGTCTGAAATTATATATATAAACACAATAACCACAGTCAATCCTTTATTCCTTCCCCATGTTGGTACAGCACACTGAAAACACTCTCAGAGACAAATGGGCTTTCCCAGTGCTGATCTCCACTTTGTTGAAGTGCTTCAAGAAAGTCCCTCAGCGTTTTAACAAAGCCAAGTGGATGCTACACCAAATAAGTGTTATGAAGACTTAGCTTCCACAATAGCCACAGAAAATTTCTTGGAGTTCCTCACGTTTAAATGCCATTGACGTGAAGACCGTGTACTCTATTTTAATAAAGAATGACCAGATAATCCAAGCGGTAACTAACTTGCTGCCTCTATTTATTTTTTCCTTCATTTTCAGAGCAGCTAAACAACTACCATACTAAGCGCAAGAAAAAGACAGAACTTTATCAGCTTAGCCACAGACTATTTCTTGTAAAGAAACTCGTATGGGTTGCTTTTAACCGTAAACTAAAGAACTACTAGTAATTTGAAAGTTCCACTGATGTACTGCATTCTTTTTAGTTTTCAGCTTTTTAAAGAGAGAGAGAAACCCTGGGCCATCACAATTCATTGATTTGCTAAACCTGCCAAGGCACTTAACACTTCATTACCGCAGTCCAGTATTTTCTAATAATCAGAACTTTTAGCATAACGTTTCCTTAAAATGTTACCCTATGTCAGACAAAACCATTTAGAGACTTCTTCACGAACAAAATTAGATCTTGTCAATGGAAAAAACTTTCTAACGTGGAACTTGTTGAATAAAGAGTAAATGTTATTTGTGAAGTGAACCCTGCAGCTTGTATAAAAGCAGGCATCCTTCTTCACTTCAAAGCCCCTAGCATCACCTGAAACAACTCGCAATCTTGTTTATTTCAGTAATTATTAATTACTGACCTATTTAGACGTGTTTTACGCCAAGTGCAGCTGAACTGTTACGGTCTGCTCAAGCGCTCTGAGCGCGGGAGTTACAGAAGAGGGATGTTTTTACATATTTTCCGCCTTCTCCCATCAGAACCCCGCATTTTAAATCACCACAGCTGTCAGGCAAGGCGATCACCCGGCCTGCCCTGGCAGCGCGGTTCTGCCGCCGCGCTC
>NW_009230873.1:0-2027 GCF_000690835.1 Fulmarus glacialis
GGGGGGCGTTCCTGGGCTCTTGGGACGAAGCTCGGGGCTGCATCTCAGTCCTGGTGCCTCCTGATGGTGCCTCTAACCCCTTCCAAAAAAAGCAGCTGCTGCTTTCTAAACCCAGATCAGGCAGGTCCTGGCCAACGACCTTTTTCATCTGGGAGAGCCGTGCCGTTAGCTGAAATCTCTGCCACTGCTGCAAGGACGAGCTGGGCATCTCGCTGGTGCCGTAGCAGCAGCCCCACGCAGCCCCGCGTGCTGGGGACCCCGCACCGCTGGTGCCGTAGCAGCAGCCCCAGGCTGCCCCGGGTGCTGGGCACCCCGCTACCTCCAGCCCCACACGACATGGCCACGCTCCCCTTCGTGCTCCTTCATCCTCCTCCGACGCCACCTTCTTTCCCTTACAGGCTATGAAGGAGGCAGCCTGATGAAGGTCCTGAAAGACATCGAGCACAGCACGGAGGTGATGCTGGACCGCTGGCAGATAGACGTCATTCCCAGTGACAGAGAGGCCAACGGTGACCCTGTCCCGTCCACCATCATCAACAATTATTTCTCCATCGGGGTGGTGAGTACCGCGGGGCCGGGATGGGTGCTGAGGGCAGCCCAGGGCACAGCACACACGCGTTTTAGCTGGAGAGAGCAGCACAGCGCAGGGCTAGGAATCGGTGCCCAGACCGTGCCAGGCCCATTGGAGCCACCCGGCCACAGCAAAGCCGAGGGAAGAGCTCCGGAGGCCAGCAGAGCGCAGGAGCTGTCACCTGGGTCCCCAGCACAGCCGCAGCCTCAAACCCAGCTGGATCAGCGGATTCCCGGAGGCATTTCCCCCTCAGCCGGTGGAAAATGCCTCGGCTGCCATGAAGTCGCTGGAGCGATCCAGCCTGGCGGGTGCACTCGAAGATGCCAGGCCCCCACGCTGCCCTCCCTGTCTCCTCCTAGACTCATCCTTAGCCCTCTTCCAAGCCAGCCCCGAGTTAATTCCCAGGAGCAGGGGCTGATTCCTGGTCACGTTCCTCAGAGACCATGAAAGCCTTCCTAAGTATTTGGTGAAACTCTACATTTGAGCTTGAGTCTCCCAGGCCAGGGACTCTCCTTCCCTGCTCTTCCTTGCTCGTGTTCCCAACCTCCCTGGCATTGTTTTTCTGGTTTTATTCTCGTTTGTAACGGCAGCACTTAAATGCATAAACAGGCATGGAATCCCTCTCTTCCCAGCCGGGAATGTTGCAAGGGCAAGTGTGCAAGGAGCTTAAATGAGGTTCAGGGAAGTTTGGGGTGTCAGGGACAGGTTGAGATCTGCTGGACGCCCCACCTGAAGCTTTTGCCAAGACGGCACCCATCGGCAAAGCCCCGCTGTGGTGCTCAGACCTGCATTCCCCCATGTTTTCCTAACCCAGGGAGGGTTAGGGAGCCCGGGGAGGATGGCAGCCCTGTGCCACAGGGGCTTTCCTCAGCCCGGGGGTCGATCCCGGGAGCCGTAGGGCTTTGGGGGAACAGCAAAGTGGAAAGTGCTGCTTTTCCCAGAGGCTTGCAGCATTTTTGTCCTGGGCTGTGAGTGCCCGAGCGGTACCACCACGGCATGGGTCACCCACCCGGTAGCGCTGCCGGATGCTTCTAGTTTCACATTAGCTCCTGCTAATGCCAGGCAATGTCACTGCGGGTGGCATTTGGTGACAGCTTCCGAGTCAGGCTTAAACACCCCCCACACCTCGTAGGAAAGGTTGCAATGGGTTTCAGGAGAGCTGCCACCCTGCCAGGGGAGCTGTCGGGGTGCAGGGTCCTGGGGGGTCCCCAGAGCCCCGCTGCCCTGCCGGTAGCCCTTCCTCCTTCCCTCAGCATCACCTCCATGCAGAGCCCCTGTGATGAGGGAAGGAGGCCAAGCGCACTAATTATGTCTTGCTTAACGAGCCCGTTCAACGCTCTGCGAGCAGCCTGGCTGCGCGTGCCTCCATCGCCTCGGCGCAGCCCCTGCGCTGTGCCCCTGTGCCACGGGGCCGGCGGCGAGGGCAAAGAGCTGAGCCCTCTCACCCCGGCGCATG
>NW_009230874.1:0-532 GCF_000690835.1 Fulmarus glacialis
TTCAGCAGGCACGGCTCCCCCCCTTCCCCCTGCAGAGCTGACACCTCCCAGCACCGCTGGCGTTGGAGACGTTATGGAAGGAGACAAGATCAGAAGGAACTGGCCAGAAAGCAGGCCCAGGGGAGCGCCGGGAGCTGGGCTTCAGCAGAAGGGAAGAGGCAGCTGGGGGTTTTTTTCCCTATTTATTTATTTGTGGGGATGGGGGCTGCCGTCGTGGCGGCGATGTGTTGGATGGGGCACGTGCACAGGGATTCGGAATTGCACCGCACCAGGGCATCCTCTGACCCACCCTGGGGCGACGGTCCCGGGGCGCAGCAGGGATTCTGCACAAATACACGTCTAGTCATTGAACTAGAAGTTCATATGTTTCAGCAAAAATAGCCCAAGATGCAAATCTGACTTGAAAACCTCCTAAAGCTGGTACCATCCAACAGAAATTACTTGGCAAATTTATACGCACCGTTGTGATGGATATACGCTTCACGGGCAGACCCTGCCTGCGCTGCCTCTAAAATATGGGGCCGCGAAAGAA
>NW_009230874.1:588-910 GCF_000690835.1 Fulmarus glacialis
TGTGCTATAATGAGAAATGGTCTAAAAGTGGTGTTTCCATTTCATGTAGAACTTCAAGGCTTTGAAACTTGGTAACTTCAAGGCTTTGAGACTTGGTTTTGCTCTTAGTTGGCATTAATTTTTATTTTTTTTAAAGTAATATTCCAAAACATTATACATCAGCTTTGCTAATTCAGGTCTTTTACCATATTCTATATCGGAAGTCAAGAGAAAAAAACCAAAGGAGACTATAAGAATGGATGATTTCATCTCAATGAAATGTTCATATTAAAACCAATATAATAATCTCCCACCAAATTGTGCGGAAGTCAGTCAACCCCTC
>NW_009230874.1:926-1176 GCF_000690835.1 Fulmarus glacialis
CCAGCCGCTGTGGGCAGCACGCCCCCCAGAGCGTTTCCGAGCCCAGGCGTGGGTAGAGGGTCTCAGAGCAGCCCAGGGGGCAGGACCGGGAGCAGAGCGGGGCGTGAGGAGCGTGGTTCGGGAGCATCCCCCCGCTGAGGATGCGCTGCCGGGGGGTGCACGCCCGCAGGCACAGGCCGCGGGCAGGGGGTCTCGGCTGGGCAGAGGCTGGTCACTGCTGGGCACCACCTCGGGGCTGGGAAACAGCCGG
>NW_009230875.1:0-1951 GCF_000690835.1 Fulmarus glacialis
ATAATAATAATAATAAAGCTAATGAAGTAAACCAGGTAAAAAAAGGCTGATGCTTCCTGTTAATTTGGTAATAAAACTACTATTGATCTTCAAAACCAGTATTTAAGCAGCTAAGCATACCTGTTGGCCACCTATAAGCACATAACAACCTTAAGATATTAACTACCTAACAATTAAAACTGCCTGGAAAATGTGAGGAAGAGGAAAATGATTTTTTGGGGGGGCATTTTTCATGGAAATTTGATTTCAGTGAAGTTTTGAACAAATTCTATGTCTATTCCCCAGCATTTATTTCAAATTGGAGTTTATTAGTCAACATTGAATTTAATGAGTATCACAGCATGATATAGCAGAAAGTAGCTAAGCAGAATGTTGCTAGACACTAAAAAGCTTATCGTTATACAAATAGGCAAATAATTAATATAGATACACCTCGCAATTTGAATTTGAATGTGTTCACCATTGTGTCACAGCCCCAATAGCTATTTGATGTCCACAGCGCTATGCGTTTTTTCCGATCCTTCCAATTTGTCTTTGCTGCTGCAGATGATTATTTACTAATAGGCAGAGAACCGTTTTTTCCCTTGTGTTGCCTTTATTTCCAGACCTCGAGGGCTGCCGTTTCTCATTTTGAATTCCAATCCAATGGCAGGTGCCAAGATTCAAATGTATATTATCTATGGGCAGTAGCATCAGCCCGTTTGTGTAACATCAGTTGAACTGAACCTCTCACTGTGCTGGCTGCATTTTAATATTTTTAATCTTTCTTTGGAAGGCACGCTATTTTGGTGAGCGACCAAATGCAGTGTAAGCTACACACAAGAGGAGATCTACAAATGGGTTTCTAAATGTAGGCTTCTGTAAAATTAAAAAAAAAAAAAAGCACAAACCAAAAAAACGTAAAAACATGAAACTGGAGAATCTATTAGGTCCAATCCACCCACAACCATCTGGAGCAATGTTATCTATCTTATTTATCTAAACAAAACTTTGGACATGACATGAGCAGAAATGAGGTGAATAAGTTGAGCTGAAATAATTTGTACATTAATCTTTTAAAACGTCCAAGGCCAAGAAGGCCAATTTTAAGAATTGCTGAATGACATTACCATAATAATGTGAAATAGACCATTTTAAAGGCAAAAAACCGTTCCCACTAAAGTCAATAGCAAAATCCCACTGACTACAATAGTAGTGGGATTGGTCTGCTAAGTAGCAAATCATGCTTTAAAAAAATCAATACTTCAATTTTACAAGGTAATATGGATAGCAGTATGGTTGCCTATTATCAAACCCCATAGTCTGTGGATTTTATCGCTCTAATAATACCGAGGTTCAGCACCTATCTTATGAATCATTGAGAGGAAAGACATAAGCCATTTCAAAGCATTTCCCCCGCCCCTGGCTGAGAAAGCTCTCCAGAGTCAGGATGCGCTGCTCCGAGCGTGCCTCCATCAGTGCCGCGCAGCAAGGATTACTCCGAAATGAATGACTGCTTCACTCGAAAAAAAATAGCATTAATCGCTGTGGATCTCGCTGTAGTGTTTGATGCCCAGAACGTCACTTTCAACTCTTAATACGTGTCAACAATAACCAGAAATGCCGCGAAATGGGTCAGGTTTTCATCTCAAACCACACCACAAAAAATACTGCTGACATTTATTTTTATTTCGCATTTTCCTCTTATGTTTCAAGCGTTGCAGCGTTGTGATTCAAAATAGAGCTAGATCCCATACGTTACACAAAGAATATACATAGATTTTAACAGAGACTTTGGGGAAGGGGCTGGATTTTTCCTCGCCGGCAACACAAGAGCAGCCAGACCACTGTATTTTTATTCCCCGGAGCTCAAGCCGCCCCTTGCCATGCAGAGGGTTTTCTGGGTCCCTCCGCTCCGGGGTACGCCGTACCCCAAAATCTGCGTGCGATGGGAGCTGAAGCGGCGAGAAGC
>NW_009230876.1:0-223 GCF_000690835.1 Fulmarus glacialis
GCTGCAGGAGCTGAAAGGAGCCCGGCTGGAAGAGGATCTCTCGGCCCGGTGCATGCACCCCGGCAGCTGCAGAAGCTGCTGCCGCCACTGTCTGCGGAGCTGCTCGCCACGACTGCAGCTGCGGTACCCCAGCAAACCAAGCTGGAAACCTCCGCTTAAATCAAACTGTTCTGCTCCGCACTGAAGCAGACTGGGCACACGAGCTGGCAGCCAGTTCCAACGT
>NW_009230876.1:284-889 GCF_000690835.1 Fulmarus glacialis
CTCAACACAATGTGCCAGGGAAGGCCTGTCTACATCCTCAGGCTGAGTGAAGTGGCAAAGACCACCAAAATATGAAGCAGAAGCTGCACATTTCCATAAGCAAGGAGACTCTGCAGCAGCATATCTAGAGGGAGGGAAGGCGTGTATCCACATCTGGTACTGAAACTGTGTAGGGGTATTGCACCAACCCTGGTCCTTGAGATGAGCAGATCCACTGGCTGATGGGGCAGGACTGGGAACATGCTCTGGCTTTCCTTCTGCTAACTAGTTCACAGGCACCAAAATAAAGAGAGCAGAATAGGAAATACTGAAACAATGAGAGGTAGCCACAGACTTTAAGAGTGGGTCCTACGCACCATGCAGGTAACACACCAGCCACAGGATTATGGGCAAATCATGGGGGCAGTAAGCCCGTTTTGAAGACATCACACCTTGACCAGCCAGCTTTCCATGCAAGTATGTGAGCACGTGTGTACACTGGGGATGTTCTTGGCGTCCCCAGAAACCTGCCACGGCAGGGTGAGATGTGCTGCTCCTGCACCCACGGGCTATTTGCGGGATGGAGAAGGCAAGTTTGTCCCAGAAGTGAGAGCTGAGCTTTCCCT
>NW_009230876.1:1005-1421 GCF_000690835.1 Fulmarus glacialis
ATGACCTGCGCCACCCTGCTCTCTGCTGCCTCTTCTTCCCTCAATGTCATTGTCCCCCATGGCGAGCAGCGGTATGCCAGGGAAACAGGTTTTCCCTTTTCTTTGTTAATTCTTCCCTCATTACATTTGAAATTCCACAATCAGTGTGCACTGTAATTGTCGAATTTGATGCTAATGATTAATGAATTAAACATGGATCCATCAATTAGTCCTCGGAGAATAATTCTGCATAAAGCAGCAGATAATGTAATTACAGTAACAAAGATAATGAGATGTTAACATCGACAGAGCCCGACGTGACATGATCACAGCAGGCTCAGCAACCCCGGCCTGGGGGAGCCAATCCCTCACTCTGCAGCGGCAGAGCATCGGGGGGCAGCGCACACGCACCGGGCCTGGCGGAGGGGGGGACCCGC
>NW_009230877.1:0-20382 GCF_000690835.1 Fulmarus glacialis
CTGTGTGCGGGGGCGCGGGGGGGGGTGCCTGTGCCTGTGTGTGTGTGGACATGTACGAGTGTGAGGGTGTGGGCAGGTGTGTGCATAGCTGGTGGCGCGTATGGCTGCGTGCAAGGGTGCGTCAGTGTGAGTGTGCATGAACGCCTGTATGTGTCAGTGTTTGTGTGCGGAGGTGTGCGCGTATGTGTGTGGGTGTGCGCACAGGTATGCAAGTGTGCATTTGTTTGTGCATGACTATGCGCGTGGGGGGGGTGTGCTTGATTGTGGGTGAGTGTGAGTGGATGCTTATGTGGGTGTGCGCACACACAGGGGTGCATCTGTATGGGCGTGCATTCAAGTGTGTATGTGTGCACGCAAGTGCAGGAGCGCCCACAGAGGTGTGGGTGGGTGGGTGCATGTTCTGAGGTGTACTTTTTTGTATGTGTGCATATATGGTCATTGGTGTGTGCAGGGATGCATGCATATGCATGCAAGTGTGTGGGTGTGTCTAGGTGTGCATGTGCATGCATGTATGTGCATATGTGCAGGCTTGTGTAAAAGTGTGCCTGTGGGCTTTTGGGTGAGTGGTTGTCTGCATGTGTGTGTGTATGTGTCTGTGTGAACATATGTGCATTCATATGTACTTGGGTGGGCTTGACTATATGCGTGTGTGGGCAGAGATATATACAGGTGGCATGCTTGTGAGTATTTGGGCTCATGTCTACTTGCAAACGTGTGCTTGCTCACACAGAAGGCTGGTTAAGTAATAGAAGATTTTTCCAGCGAGTAGGCATTTTAATAGCACTTTAAATGCATAATTCCTTAGCAGTGAATTAACATCTTTGTCGCACTCAAAAGCATATACTGAAATGACAGAATAGTTGTTAAAATTGCAAATAGCACCAAAAAGGTCATCATCTTTGTTTATCATAATGGTAGCTCTCTGTAGAAGCCAAAACATTCAGCTCTACTATTAACATTTAAAAGTTCTATCATTTTTATATCTTATTACAGACACAGAGTCAGACTCTCAGTGCAACTCCCAGAAGTTCCTTACAGGCCTACAGTTTTCAAACCCCACACAAGATAGAGAAGTCGGTATGAGCCAGAGGAAGCAGCATGAGTTACTATTGCTTTCGTATCCCTCTACTTCCCCTGTTAGAAATACCACACAGAGACTGTTTTAAAATAGGTTGAAATATTTCAGAAACCTGTGAGTGATTCTGATCATTTTTTCTCTGCTTCATGCTGGTAGGGAGCAGAACTTGTCCCATTAATTGTTGTAATATTTCAGCCACATTACAGAAATGCTGCTGGTTATTTAACAACTTGCCGAAAAAACCCCCCCTTTTTGCTATATCCTGCCAAGCTTGATTCATTCCTGCGAATACAGGCACAGACACCTGTGTCAGTGGCAGCCCACGTGTGGGACCGAATATTTAAACTGTTTCTGGGGTACCAGAGAAACCAGCCAGCAAAGGGAGCCTGGCAAAAATGTTCAGGGAAACCCATCTCACAACTGATGATATGTGTCCCATTGCTTCATCTCTGGGCAGCATTTCTTCTGCTGCCCATCAGCTAGAAATCCATTCCTGGATCTCTTCAACAGAGACATGGCCTGCTCACTCTGTCGTGTGCTGCTGGTGGCAGGCACCTCATGATGCCCATGCTCCCTTATAATTAAGTAACCTGTGAAGAATAACCTTTAGCCTAGCAGGCATTTCACTGATAGCAGAATATGCCCCCCCACTGTAAAAATATACTTATTTGGGTCTGAAATTCCATCCCTCCTTGGGGTGGTGGAAGGGTTCTTCATGGAGAACTCATCGTTCATGGTATTCATTTACAACTTGCCCCAGGTAGCAGCTACCCAAATGCAATCGCAGCTAAGTCACAGTGGAGAACCCATAAGCCTTTTTCTATGTGTCTCTCCACGTGTTTTGATGGTGTCCTGTGGGACACCAAAGCCTTTCCCAGGATCTTAGCCTAGGGAATGTAACAGAGCCACTGGGGAGCTATTTTGGTCCACAGGATGCCCACAGCAGCTGCTCCAGCTCTGGCCAGGTCTGGAGCACCATGGAGGCAGCTGCTGGTGGGCTTTGCACTCACTGAGGATCTGAGATGTTGTTCCCATTGCCTCGTGCCCTTGGTTTGAACCTTTCAGTGTCTGTATGCTGACCTTTGCGTACTTACCATCCTCTTACCGGAGTGAAAGGATCGAGTAGTTCTTGCCCCTTTGTTTCAGAGAGCAGTTCATTGTCCGTTCTGTTTTCTAACACAAAATAAATACGGAAATCATTTCATCATTAGTTGTTAGTTTGGCTGGTTTTTAATAGGGATGTAGGGCAGCTGCACGGAGCTCTCAGAGTTTCCTTAGAAAACCTTGGGCCTTAAATACTGAAGTAAAGTCTTGGAGAGGGCAGAGAATGACAATGTACTTTGCTCTCTGTGATTGGCAAGACTGGTAAGTGGATATATAATGTGTTCCCTAATTACAAGGAAATCTACCATGTGATCAATTATCCTTTAGTTTCATCACTTTATTAATATGTCATTTTGGATTTGTGACACTGTCGGACAGCACATATGACCAAGGCTGGGGATTTGGCCTGTCTCAGTGAATAGGATCTGCTTGGTCCCATGCCTGCACCCAGTATCTCAGAAGTGGAGGTGCCTGAGGGGAGGTGGAGATTTAACTTTGCTCCCTTCCCTTTGCTAGGCTGAAAATAAATATGGTATGTAAGGGGAATTATATACAACTGAAAAATCTATTCTGACTTACAATTTAATTCAGAATTTTTTTTTTTGTTAGAAACCAGAAAAACAAAACAACAACAAAAAAGCCCAGCCCTTCTAGGACCTTTGCTCCCTAGAATGGAGCAAAGGTATTAATTTTAGCTACTTATCTGGCCCATTGCCTGGAAGCCTCACGCTCTAACATTTTCTTCTTCATCACCTCCAGAATGCAAAATGGGTGATTATCCTCGCTTTACAGATGGAATCTGAAATACAAGGAGGCAAATCAAAGGGCCAAATTGTAGTCCAAGGCCCCGTCTACTTGGCTTTTCCAGCTTGCCTTTCACTCTAACACACCTCTGTTCATGCAGGCAGGATGCTCAGCTTCCCCTTTTCCCCTTCCAGCTGCAACTTTTGTCGAAGGTTAGTAATCAGGATATGAAAGATAAATAACGCTTCCCACCAAAGTATCTCTGTTGAGATAAATACCTCTTCGTGAATTAGATTGACATCAGGAAAACAGCTGAAGACACAGTCTGAAGCCTCAGCCCCGCAGGATCGTTAGGAATATTACTGTCCCGACCTAATGAGCTACCACTGATCCTAAACAATGTCTAGGACAAAAGACTGGAGGGGGATTGGCTGCCCTCACCCTGCTGCCAGCAGACTTCTGACAACCCATTAAGGTTATAGCTATTCAGCCCTGTTCAGACAGCCCTTTTTTTCTTCTTTTTTTTCCCCTAACAACTCCCAGCTAATGAGCAGACAGCGCTATTTTTATTTTGCGCAGGGAATGTACGGCTAAATAGGCATCTGTGCATGGCTCTGGAAGTGCAGTGAGGTGCGGGGAGGAGAGGAAGCGAGACCGGAGGTCCTTCAGAAATGTCCCCCTCGCCTTCATCCATCAGGCAGAGACGCTTGGCTGAGGAGCCCTCCTCGCGGGGATGGGTGAGGATTTGAGGCTGAGTCTGCAGCACGTTGGGCTAGCTGAGACACAGCAGCCTGGCTGCAGCCCGGTTTTGCAGAAATGAGCAGGAAGGCGAAGCCAAGACCAAGCTTGGCATGTGCCTTCGGCTCCAGGCGCTCCTCAGACGCTGCCCTTGCCGTGTGCCTCCATCCACTTTCACCATAAAAATTCCCGAAGGCGCCAGTCTCTCTCTCCCTGTGCCTGCCCCCCCTTCCCTCGTACTTTACTAAGTGATTGGAGTTGCCCTCTTCCTTTTGCGCCTTCCCACCTCCTTCAAGCTCCCTCTTCAGCGACAAGCAGCATCACTAATTGCTTTTTAGGATCTCTTTTCTGCTCTCTGTTCAAAATTCACGGGGCATTCCCTGGCCCCATTATGCTCCTTTCTGAATCTTTTCAGCTTCTTTTACAAACTTAGCACTTTCTGTGCTTCTCTTAGCCTTTGCAAAAAAAAAAAAAAAAGTTTGGATTTTTTTTTTTTTTTGGCAAGAAGGCCCTCTCCTTTCGCAGCCCCCCTCCCTGCCAGAAACGCACACGCACGGGCCCGCCTCCCATTGAATGGGGGGCTTTGTGCGGGGAATTTCCGGAACACAGCCCAGGGCTGGAGGCGCAGTGTGAGTGGAGGGGCTTTGGGCAAGGAGCCTCCCTTAAGCCCACCCCATTACCACGGTCACTGTTTGCCCTGGGCTCTCTAAAAGGACTATTGTTGCCTGTTGCCAGGTATTCCTTAGCAACACTTAAGCCAAGCTGCCTCCTCTATTTATGGCAGAAACTTTTCAATGGTCTCCAAAACACGTGCTTGTCAACTTGGGAGAATACCTTCAAACAGACACAGAGGGGGAAAAAAATAATCCCAAGCTTGCTTTAGTTGAAATATGTGTGTTGGGGGTGTTTTTCAATTTCTTGTCATTTACCTTGGATCAGCAACCCAAACAATTGCAATCTGAAAAAAAAAATCCCTCCCCATCAGCCTCTCCCAGCCCCCGTTCCCTGCACTACTGAGACTTTCTACTGGCGGGTGGGTTGGGGAGCGTTTATCAGATGGGTAAGCCTTTGCTACACTTGGAAACTTTTTGCACAAAAGATTGCTTCGTTATTTTAAGACAGATTTTGATTTCTTTTTGTATGCCAGAATCCTTCCAAGAACCACCCTACTTCTTGTGTTGTCTGCCAGCAAATGGCCTATTACCAAGAGGGGTGGGGAGGGCAACGGTTATATACCTGTATAGCATAGATATAGCACCACTAAGTTACATCACCAAACGGTTGAGGTAATCACTCATAGTGGATGCTGGGTTTGAATACACACACTCACACACGTGTGTATCCAGGCAGGATAATATTTCCATGCTTGCATTTCTGCAGTCAGTTTGTCAGCTATAGACAGCCAGTGGTCCAGTCACGTTCAAAGGGGGAGTTAAGGTGCTGCATCTCCAAAAAGGTGCATACGTATTTTGATGACCGAGTGTAATGGTGTGACAGAAAATCTCTTTATGGCAAGTCTCCCTTGATAGAAATAGTCTTTGGTCTCTGTAAGGCATGTCATACAAAGCGTTCTAGTGTAAACTGGTGTCTTTGCCTACCAGCATCATATTACTTGCAGATTGTTCCTGCTACAAAGCAATGAAGTCATTGTCACTGTTGGGAAAATCTTACCAGATAATGGGAAAATGTGAGGTAAGGTCAGGATTTGCAAAGACAGTTGAAGCAGTGTGGTACCCAACTCATAGTGAATTTCAGTGGGCCGTGAACATCTCTGAGCTGCCCACCCATATATCCATGCTAGCAGTGGGTGCATTTCTGCTGCCATGGAGGACAACACACTGATGCAACATCAGCACCATGTCTGGCGAGATAATCTGAAATTTTCCCATCTGCAAATTCATACCAGTTTTCCTGACACGTCCTTTAAAGCTTCCGTACATCAACATGACATCCTTGCCTGGGGACTCGTTTCTCAGCTGTAACCTCCAAGCTGCTGCGGTGGCCCCAAGAGCTGAGCTGCACAGAGCCGTGCAGAAGGCCAACCTGAGGCAGCCATCCGCAGTGTGAGCACCATGGAGGCCTTTGGAGCTGAAGCAAAGCCCCAGGAGTGAAATGGAACTGGTGCTTTCAGGTAGCCTTGGGTCTGACTGACAGGGAAACACTGTGCTGCCTTTTGCTGCTCTCTTTCCAGAGTAAATGGCAGAGGTCAGAGTTGCCTCTCTTGTTCTGACTGAGAAGCTGAAGATATTGCGTAGATGTTCTTCATTCTGCATGTGATTTTGGGTTGTGACCCTCCAGTGAGCTGCGTCAGGCTTGTAGGAAGATCAGAGCATATAACAACATAGTAATTCTCTTTTATGACCTATAACAATGGAAGCTACTCAATCAACGAGAGTGTGTTCTTACTCCAAAATGACATGCACATTTTGTGATGACACGTCTTTTCCCAGGCATGTGTGCCGGTGTCTCCACAGAGAAGTAAAATATAGTATACCCATCTGTCTGCAACTGGCCCTGGTGCTTTTGCATTCCCATCTACCATGGAATAGTCCCTGCTTTCAGCACCAGCCTTCAAAACTCAGTTTTGTTTCTGTTTTATAGAAGTACTGTAATTAGAAGATGTTACATTTCCTGTGTTAACATATTCCCCTGCAGAGCTTGACATTAGAGTGAATGTAAATGGTTTCATGAAGTGCAAGATTAAGGCTGTTTAAATAATTGTTGTAATTGAAAATATGTGTATTATTATCTCTCAAGATGTTTTAGATTAAATTAATGAAGTTCACATCTGGAGGAGCAGATATTAACTCTTTCTGATCCCTCAACTAGGTAATCTGAAGCTCAGATTTTCAGTCCAGCCCTCATAACGCAACTGTTCTTAGCTTTGAAAAATACTTTGTCTTAGCCCTTGCTATTTATTCTATTCATCTCTGGATTACAGTGCTCGGCTTAAAGCAAATACAGCAAAAGCTAGCAGCTTGATCTGTGGAAAGTGAGCCCCATAGCTCCTATTAAAACCAATAGAGTATACAACACCTGATAGAGATACTTGTCTTGCCCTGCATTTAGTTAGCAAGCAGAATAAAATATGTTAGAAGGCCAAGATTTTAATTTCTGGAACATACACCATTGTGCTTCTGCATGACCACAGGCAAAGTCTCTCTGAGGTTCTTAGCTGCTTTAGCCCCATGACCCCACTTTACCTATCTTTGGCATTTAAAGGTACTCAACTTAAAAAGAGGCACCGAAAAAAGGATTCCCTATAGAGGGATTGATCAGCCAATACTTTCTATTTATTTACAAGGGTTAACTTCTAGCTCCTGTCTTTGCAACTGGCTGACATGCATCCTAAAGGTGATTCTGTAAGCTGAGCAAAAATGACAGTTCCCAGGTGAAGAGAGAGATACAACTCTGGGCAAGCTGTTCTTCTGTGGACAGACTTCCTTAGAAATAGCTGTGATCATCCCTGTTTGCCTGTCTCAAATTGTATACTCATGACTTCCAAAATAACCCATGAAAATGGTGTTTGCAACTGTCAACCACTGTTTGCCAACAGCCAGCATAATTCTTTGTTACACTCATTTCAAAGAAATGATCTACTAGCTCAGATATTCACTGTGTGGTAGTTTGGCAAATAGTCATTGATATATATGCCAGTGCTTGAAGCAATTCTGGGTGACTCTGGGGCAGATTTTTCAGCTTCTGATGAAATTCATAGCTTTCTCTTCTCAGTGCCTTGTGAAAAATTGTACACTTGCCCATGTCCTTGAAGCTACAATACTGTTACCTAAACTCACTTTCTCTCTCGTCAAAGGAGAAATCTGGCTTAAGTCACTCTCAAATTCCAAAACACGTTAATATGTGCCTTGCAGCCATGTGTAAAAGTCTCTAACTTCCTTAAAACTTGAAGCCCTTGAACTCTGGCCTTCCAGGAGTGCTGAGCCACCACTCAAGACCAGAGTCTTTCCTCCTGGAACACCTGGACTACAAAAAGTTGCCAAGAGCGAAGCTGGAGTGATTCTTATTCCTCCTGTGTTCATATGCAAGTCATTCTTGGAAAGTAAACTGTGTCTACCAGTTAAATTCGTGTGCAAACTGATGGTGACCTCAGTATGACATGTCCATACTACCAAGTCACCCATTTTCAAAGAGAATGACTAATTTTCTCTATCTTTTATGTATTGTCCATCCTTATGGTTGTTGCACCCTGAGCAGTATGCACAAACATAGGTACGCAAGCATCACCTGGGAACTTACTGTGTATGAAATGCCTGATGAGAAAGCAGAGGAAAGAAAACCTGCCCTGTCACTGTCAATAATCAATGGTAATATTTGAGCCACACCTCAGCCAAACCTTTTCTGAAGGTTGGAAAGGTTTAAATGACTTCCCCCTCTCTGCCACGTGATCCTGTTTGTGCTTCTTGTTCTGAGTTGGAAAGGAAAATGCCAAAATACTTCAAAAGACCTGGTTCTAGCAGGTTTCCAGTCTGACTGGATCCAAGGTGGTGTGCTAAGAAACCTGATGGACAACTCATTTTCTCATCCATGGTCCAGTTCAGTCTGAAGACATACATGGTTCTTGTCAAGTGTGAAGCTGATTCACTTAGACAACCGGCAAAATGACCAAATTTGCAAAAGGGCTTTTCAAAAACTGACTAGTAGTTCGGAGTGTTCAGGGTGAGATACTTTGAAAGAGCTTGGTTTGCAGAAAGCATTGAAAACATCCATCAAGAAAATGAAACTCCTGAAATGTTCCCTCTTGCATATTTAGACACCGTAGTCTTCAGGCTCACTCATGACCTCTGAAAATCTCGGTCCAGTTCTCCTTTAAGCAACAGTTCAGACGGAGGTCAGCAAACAGAAGGAACTGAGAGGTGATGACCAGTGTGAAATAAGGTTGACCTCATCACACCGCCTAGCAGGCGGTTGGCTGTCTCACAGAAAACACATCCCACATTTGAAACAACTGGTTCCAGTAGAAAAGCCAAGGACATAACTGTTGTGGAGACTATGTGTCCCTCTCAATGCTAAGCGTTCCACAGAGGGTGGTGGAGGTCTGATGCCAGTGGGGATCCTGGTCTTGCTCTTATCCAAGTTACTATCCATGTGGATGTGGAGTTGCAGAGCAAGCTCCACTCACACAGAAAGCAACTAAAGATGCTTTTAAATTAGCATTCATTGTTTGTCAACTTTCTCATTCTTTTCAGAATCACCTGTGGGCTCCCACACAAAATATCTCCTCTGAAGAGACCTGCCCTGGTCCTTTTTTTGTTGTGTGGAAAGTGCGTACTTTTGCTGCTCCCTAACATTCATGAAGTCAAAGAAGAGGAGTCCCAAACAGATTTGGAGGCACCATCCACCTGAGAGGACAGGTACTGATTTTCAGAGACACAGGCAAGGCTGGCAGCTAAAGGCCATGGCATCCTGAGAGTGAAATCTGAGAGGTTTAAGAGCTCCTCGCTGCTGCCTTTGCTTCACTCCCTAAGTCAGGGAGTGAACCACTCCCTAAGGAGGAGTGGTTGTTTCGCACAGGCCAACGATCCCGCTGCAGCAGCAGGTTTTTGCCTCTATGAGAGGCAGTATCTTCTAGCTACGGATGAACTCTTGCTGTCCTGCATAACCTCTGCTTCGGGGCTGATAACCACAGGCCAGCAGAGCACCACTGAAAGGTTGTTGACCCCGATCTAGTCCATCCCTTTGCCCTGAAGGCAGTGTCAGCTACACAACCATTCATGGATTAATAGACTTAAATGCACAGCAGCACTATCATGGCTGTACAGCAGTGTGCTCACAGCTGATTTTATTTATTTATTTATATATAAATAGAGGCAAAGATTAGTTAAAAACCTACAAAATAGTAGGACCTCCATGGTGCATCGCTGTGGATTGGCTCTTGGCATAAGGGTGAAAACCCCTATACAGAGAGGGGAGGGTAAATGCTGCTTTGCTTGAATGTGTTCTGACCCCTTCCTCCCCATCAGCAAGAAACCATGACAGCTCTGAGCCTTCAAGTTACATATTTTGTATTTCCTATTTGTATTCAGTATTAAAAATTTTTCTTTAAACAAGCACTAACATGTTGGGCTTTGAAGCCAGAGCGGGGGGAGGTTTCTGTTGCCTGTAGTGGGATCAGAGAAAGCCTTTCTTCCCAAAGGGTTTGGAGACAACTTGATCGTCACTCTGGACATAGACTAAAGTGTGATGTATTTGCTTAAGCCTGGATACAGAGAAGCACTTACACTTGTACTTAAATCTGGAACCATGAAGGCTTTCCAAAATCAGGGTCTCAGCGCATTACATACAGGACTAAGAGATGCCTTTCATTATAAGGGTACAATATTACTATGAAGGTTCAGTGTCAGCACAGTGGAGCTCCATCCTTGTTTAAAGCTTCCAGGCACTTCCATAATAATAATAGTAATGTTGATAATAATAATACGATGATGTACAGGATGGATCTGCTATATGCCTTCCAGTTTTCCTCCCCTCAAGCCAGACAAAAGGAAACTAAAACTGAATGAATCATTAAAGTGAATGTGACTGCAGTGAACTAATACCAGAACTCTTTTGGTTATGACTGAATTATTCGGGCTGCATCTAATAATTAATAATGGAAACAGGAACATATGTAGATTATTCTGTAATTATTTTTCATAAGATAGCTGACGTCCTTCTGAAAGACATAATCTATCTGTAGCTCTGTCCTTGCTTTTGCTGTTTGCGTTTATTTTTATTGAAAACAACCTCACAAACGGGAACTATGGATTTTCCAAGATGACTCTCATCAGGACCCATGTTTTGAATGAAAAAAGTTTATAAAGCTGTTTTACTACAGACAGTTTTTAACCGGATACAGATCCAGTTGAATCTATAAATAAATCCTCATAACCTATTC
The DNA here is from genome assembly GCF_000690835.1 of Fulmarus glacialis. Classification (NCBI taxonomy): domain Eukaryota; kingdom Metazoa; phylum Chordata; class Aves; order Procellariiformes; family Procellariidae; genus Fulmarus; species Fulmarus glacialis. The sequence goes on from NW_009230877.1 coordinate 10,560, forward strand.
CTATATGGAAACTGAAATGAAGACAAAGCTTTTGCTTCAAAATCTGCTTAGATTTTCAGATTTCGTTTGTGGCATGGGTTTCCAAAGATTAACTTTTCTCTTTCAAACTGCATTAATAGCATTAGGCCTCCATTAATCAGATTCAAAATTTGGAAACAAAGAAAGTATTTTGTCCGTATAATCACTGAGAGGCCATATACCAGGGTCTCTTCTTACCAGCCTTTTTAATGATTATTTCAGTCCAGAATTTATTTTTTAAAGGAACCGCTGAAATCTAGGCTTTGAATTTTGTAAATGAGCCTGCTGCCCAACGCACTTCTCGGCAAGATAAGGGCAGAATGGCATTTGCAGAAATGCTTAGCTATCTCTCTAACAATCCTGCTTGGTTGTGGGCCCCTTGGTAACAGCTTGGCAAATCTGCAAAAGGAATGCGACTATATAGTTTGTGTGTGGATTGTTGAGTCATTATAGCCTCCAAATTGCACAGCAGATCATTAATCATAGGCCAAGATAGGCAATCACTGCAGAAACCTGATGAAAAGGCTCCAGAATAATGCCTGCTAAATCATGTTTAACATGCAGACCTTGCCTGTGCAGATATGGAAAGGGGGAGGTAAGGAAAAAAATCATTCCCCTTTTAGGAAAGAAAACTTCTACTTATCTTTGATTTGCATTCAGCCCTCCCTCAATAGTCCTTAAGCCTGTTATTTAATTCATTTTGGTGCCAGGTCCCATCACAAAGCGAAAACCCTAACCAGGACCTATGCAGTCTATGACCTCCAAACCCCCTGTCTTTTCTTGTCAGTTCTATGTCATTTGTGCAGTTGAACTCCACCAATTTGAAATGCTGACCTCTTCCATAGACAACCTTATTCTCCTTGAGTGAAAGAAAGGGCCAAGGCCTACAAACCACTCAAGCGAGAGATGGCAAGAAAAGAGAAAAGTGGTTGACTCGTAAATCAATTTCCACAGCCCACCCAAAACCCACACGGACAATAACGATGGTATTTTTTAAAAGTTGTGTTGTTGTGGTTTTCTTAATTGAGCTCATTCTCTTTAAAGAAAGTTTCGCGCAAAGTAAAATTGTTTGTTCAGGGTGGAAAATTAGACTAGATCCCGCGCACAACCCACTTCAAATCAGGATATATTTGTATCAGACCTCCGTTCCCACCTGTCATCCCCGCAGAAAAGGAGCTCAGCCTCACAAACAGGTCTTTGTCTGCGCTGGAAGAGGTGGCAATATGTAAAGAAAGAGAAACATTTGGGGCATAAACGCGCTCTCAGTACCAGTATGCGGGAAGAGCGATGGTACCTGGCTTTGTGCCGCACAGCCTGCCCACGTGGACCTAGCTGTGCAGCTCTGTCTTTGGGCCCCTGCAACCCCACACGTGTGCCTATGGCCTGTACCAAGCCCCCGGTGTGCAGTAAGCGGGGAAGGAACATGCGCACGTATGGGCTGCACTGAGCCAAGCACACGCATTGTGCTGCAGAGACACGTGAGCAAGCATCCAGGCGCACAAACCAGTTAGAAACCTGCCACCACACAGCGAGGTGAATTTTTAAAGACCCATATTTCACTCCCTGGGGGTCTGATTCTGTCTATGTTACTCGCTTGGGAAGGTTTTCTACTCCTCAGGTGGTCTCTCTGGATTCAATGATTGTGTCTTTGAAGAGCAGCTGCAAAAATTGCCTGGAGCACATCATGCCCCAGGCCCCCATACCCACTAGCAGCTTTCCGTTTTTCAGAGGCCTGGATCTGGCCGTGCTGTTTCTTACTGGACAGTCACATGTCTGGATTCAAGGCTGGGACATCCTTAAACAGCATTATCCATCTTCCCAATGGAGAAGAGCACCCCTCCCCTGCCAGGCTGGGGTGTCTCAGTCCTGCTCTCCCAGGATCGTAATCCTCTGGAGCACGGGATGACTAGTTAGTCTCTGTCGGCAGAGACAGGTCCAACTCTTAGGTTGCACATAACAAATGAATCTTTTAAGATTTCTCATTGATCGGGCTTAGTTTTAAATGCACCCAAAGCTTAGTGCCACTTACAACATATTTAGACAAGTCCATGGCAGAAAAACAATCTCTGGGAGGAATTAAATGCAATAGCCCTGCCTTTGGCTCTGCACATCTTTGAGTCGTACATCGCTGAAGGTGGTATCACCACATGCTACCCTTTTCTTGTTTTTTTTCTTCAGTCTCTGGCATTGGCCCTGTCTCGACTACTTAAACTCTCCCTCCAACTTCTCTTTCTTGAAACAGAATAATGGTACTTTGTGATCTAAAAATCCTTGATACCTCACAAGCAAAATACAGCATGATATGTTGTTATGGAGGTAGGAAAGTTACTCCACCAGAAGAGAAGTACCTACAATGGCAGACGAACTCCTCCAAGGAACCTGGCCTATTGCATTGGATTTTCTCTAAATTGCTGTGAAAATGCTGATGGGATACAGTCAGTGGGAGGGGTTCCTCATCTGGGAGAGCAGGTGTTCCGAAGGAATCTGCCTGTGGAGCCTGCTCAGCCAATGTGCCCCCATCGGGTCTGCGCCTGCTTGCCGTGGGGCTTACCGGCTCCGAGCCCTTGGGCAGAAGGGAGATTTGGAGCTGTTTATACCACTTGACCCTCCATCCAGATGACCTTCCATCATCTGGGGCCAGCTGATGCTAAGCAGTAAATTAAATTCAGTGGCATGCTGTCTCACTTCTCAATGGCATTTTAGTGTGAGAGCCGGAGTCCATAGAGCTGGGCTCATTACACGCTGCTACAGCAGCTGGAGCTAAGGGGAGTGTCAAGCTCATTACCTTTTATAATATGCCCACCGATGGAGCTAGGTGTGCTGTAGATGGATTTATCAGAGGCCAGCACTTTTGTTTGGGGGTGAAGCACTGTGTTAATCTGACAGGCAAGACTCCACATTATGCAAAAGAAAGAATTCAACAGGAAACAGATGCGTGTGGCTAAAAATAATCAATGTTTTCACAACCTGCACCTCTGAGTGCAGCAGCATCTGTAGCAGTTGAAAGGACATATCCTCTCCTTCCTCATCTCTTTTCCTCAGCAAATGAAGGCTTATGGCAAGCAGTTTGCAAAGTTTCATTCCAGTTCAATGAAATCCTTATGTGTTATCAAAGTTTTCAGCAATCGTTTTCTTGGCTTGCTTAGTCAGCTCTGTGTATGTCATTGTCTAGTCCAATAAATTAGAGATGATTTTGCTCCTGAATGTCTGAAGTAATGCACCAAAACCTGTGTTTGACTACGTTTGTTAGTATTCTAGCACACACTTCCATGCAAAGCTAACCTTGCCAACACCATTTTCTTTGGAGTGCAGTGCAACATATTTCAATGATCCATGTGCATTCACCTAATTTGCCATACTCCAGAAAAAAATGTCACATGCCTGTAAGGGAGAGAAAATGGCAAGACTAGAGAAGAAAACTGGCCGTGTCCAGGCTCCCTGGCTAGATAGTGCATATCTTGAATCTGTCCATTAATATCTAGATCCTTTGGGAAAAAGAACCTCAGATGTGTAATAGTGATGAAGCCAGAAGAACAGGGTCTGCAGAGTCCCTTACTGGGCACTGTCCATGCAGTACAGCAGTGGACAGTTGAACTGGCAAATTCAAGAATAACCCATTTGTCATTGCAGACTGTCTTCCTGGGAGCTTCGTTGCTTAAGATCCTGAAGGATAAGAGGCTGTTTCTGAACTTCTGACCTGATTAGTACTTATTGGTTAAGGCCACCGGGTTACCGACGGTGTGCAATGTCTCTGCTAGAGGATAAGGAATAGTTTGCAAAGCTAGGAGAAGGTGGACTTAAGGGAATGCACTGACATTGTAAACCTTGTCCTTTCTGTGCCCCTTGATTCACATTTCACACATCCTTGTTAGAAGAAGTAGGCTGTTGTATGGTAGATGGGAACCTTACATAGGCCCATTACTGAGGTTAGCCAATTTTAATTTCCTGTTTTCTTAGATAGGGAGATGGCAAGGATATATGTGCCTTGTCTCAATTACAGCAATAGCAGCTAGCAGGCATGCATTTAACAGTGGTGTTAATAAGGCACATGATCCTGGTCGTGTCTTACAGAAGTAGTTGTGCAGCCCTTGCTTCTTTTCATGCTGTGGTGGCATCTGGCACAGCTAGATCCTTGTTTGGGTTATTTAATTGCTTCTTTGCCTGCCTTATGCAAACTACATTTGTAGCTGGGTCTGACGTGGGCTTTTGGGCAATCGGACCCATGACTGCACTGCATTTAGTAAGCACTCTGCTCTGTCCTGTAGGCAGTATTTCACATAGTCACCCAGTGACTTTATTCAATTCGCTGGTCCCCAATGTTATTGTCACTCCGCATCATTTACCAATACAATTTTCACAAACAAAATTAGTCTTTGCAATGTAGGTGTATGGAAGCTGTCCCACTCTGGAAGGATTCATTAAAATTCCCATAATGGTCTCCTTGTCAGGACTCTTGCCTGCTGTCTGGGAAGTATTTCAACAAGTCTGTCCTACTGTTGTGTTAATTAAACATTGTTCTATTTATAAATGCTCCATTGGTCAGTAGCAGTTCCACACACAGAGAGTGAGAAGGAGTAGTGGTAACTAAAAGTGATGTGCCAAGAAGACAGGATTTGGCCATGCAGAGAAGCCAAGGGACAGCCCAGACTGAGCAAAGTGCCCCGCATGGACCTGTCATTGTCCTCATCACCTGCCCCTGCAGCCACGGTGGTCTTCTGACAAGAAATTTTGCAGCAGGGGAGGAAGGGAGGAGGTTTGCTCACTGGTTCTGCCAGCAGCTATTTTATTTCTGTTTGTCTGTACATCATAATCCCTTCACGGTGATTGCCGCGGGGTGTTGTAGAAGGCAAAAACATATCTAGGTTCAGAAAGGGAACAGGTAGGTGAATGGAGGATAGAACCATCAGTGGGTATTAAAGATGGGCAAGTGCAGCCTCCACACCAGTGCCCAACTGCGGGAAGCCGGGAGGCTGCGCAGCCCCGGGGAGGCTTTCTCCTTCTGTGCTGGTCTCACACCGCCACCAGTCTCCTCTACAAGCCACTGGCACAGACACATCTCTCTTCTGACATATGCGTGGACATAAGGAGAGGGAGCGTGGGGAGCCCCAGACTACTGCTTGCTGCTACAGGATCATCTCCTGGGGCTGGCACTGCCTGGGTTTCGGGGGTGTCTGCCCAGTGCTGCTCTTTCTGTATGCTCCTGTTTTGCTCATCAGCAACCTTGCTCTGCGCTGACGTCCTGCTCAGCAGCATGTGGCACGGCTGTTCGGTAGGGAGCCTCTCTCCCTTTCATGATCACTGTGACTTTCTGCCACAGCATCCTGTGACACTGCAGGTCCATGATGTCCCCCTTTCTGCACAGGTGGGGGCAATTGCCAGCATTTTTAACCATCTCCTACAGGCTTGCTGGCCTCAGAGACAGGAGAAGTTGGCCACCATTCCCACCAGCAGGTCCCTAAGAGGCAGAACGCAAATCTCCGGTGAAGCCCAGAGGGATTTAGAATTCAGGTGGGTAGTGTTTGCAATAAGATGCTTCTGAAAGTCATGTCTGTGCTTTCTTCTTGATTTTGTGGTCTCCTTCTACCCCACACTTGTTCTCGATATACTATGCTGGTGAGGGATGTGAGAGTGCCTGGATGGAGACGTATGAAAATAGGTACTTACCCTGGAAGCTGGTTCAAGGTGTAGCTCTCGAGCTGCTGCAGCCCCAGATAAGAGAAGCAACGGAGGATAAAGAGGAGGCCAAAGTTGTGGAGGAGAAGGAAACAAAAATTTGACAGCAGAAAGTGGAAAGTGCTGCCAGGCTCATCCATGGACATGCATCTGTCTAGAACCTTACCCAAGTGCTCAATTCCAGCTTCAAATCATCGAGCATGCAAAATCTGTGAGGACCGCATGAAACATTGGGGTTCATCTGAGTGGCAACACAGCCAGTGAGAGATAAGCTGAGCTGCTTTTTTTTTTTTTTTTTTTGGCAGTATCTCAAGTTTGACAGGATATGAAACGCTGTAAGTCTCCTTGCTAGGTCAGGGCCCATAGCTGGGCAGACCAAGACGATGTGCATTACAGTAACCTAAAAATGTGGTTTGCTATGAAAGTTAAAACAGGATGAAGCAAAGTGTGTCCCACTGTCTGTTCTTCAGCCTCTTGGGTCAGCAGCTCCAAATGCAGTTTGTATCGTGTGGAGGAATATGCACAGACACTGATTAGAAACTTCAAGTAAAAGTCTCAGGTCTTTGAAGAACACCTTTCGTCTGAAAGGCTCAGGCGGTTCTTAATAACCAGTGACCCTTTGCTTGTAGACTAACAATCTGACATTATTCCATTTATTGTGCGAAAGCTATTGCTGTCCCACAGTGGATGTGGGAGAGGCTGTAGGTTTTGTGTTGAGTGGTTATACCATCGTTCGCTAGTGTACCCTCAGAGATGTAAAAGCAAAGATCTCCAGTACAGTGAGGCGTTTAAGCACGTGCTTAAATGTAACCAACACTTAAAAAGGCAGGCTGGCCTCCTGCCTTGCTCAGGGAAACCCCCCATCACCCTCTTGCAGGCCTTTGGCAAAACAGGGTGGGGAACCTCTCCACACTATTGCCCAGGCTGTGTTTGCCCTGGATATGATGCAGGACTTTGCTCTCCCGCGCTGTCAGTCAGGCGCCTTTCAGGAGCACCGCGTTCACTTCTCCGAGTGCACACGTGAATTATTGTTTACTCAATAACAAATCAAACAAATTCCCTCTCCTATTCAAAGCAAACTGCAATGATAAAAGAGGGCTGATTTCCAGTATTATTAGTGCCGATTAATGTCTTCCCTTCACTTGACTGTCTTTATTTCACATACAGGTGGCTTTTTTTTCTTTTTTCTTCTTTTTTTTTTCATTTAGAAATGTCATCGCCACTTAATTAGCAATGCGTTGTTACCTGAAAGTAAAAGCAAGCCTATCTTAGGCCATATGGCAGGGTTTTAATCTGCATTGTCAGGGTATAATCCTGTTGAAATGGCTTCCCTTCTCAGTCAAAACTGCATTTCGCACTTTACTAATATGGGGCTTTTCCTTTCCTGTTCCAGAGTAATATAGCCCCGCCGGTACCGCAAGTGCAAATTAAAATAGCTCACAGCTCTGACCAGCAGCAGGAGGGGACAGAGAGCGAGAGAGTGGTGTGGTTGGCAGGGAGGGAGGAGGACCCCATCCCAAAAGGGGAACACGTGCTCTTCCTGTGATTTGCTTCTGTGAAATTGGACTAAAGAGTTTGGGCTCCATTTCAGAAGACAATGGCCACCCCTATCACAAAGGCCTGGACTACGCCACTGGGGCTGGTTATAGGGGTCTTTGTGATTTTTACCTTTCCTTCCCCAGTGCTATTGGGAACCCCACACCAGGAGTTTATAAAAGCAGAAAGCAAGACAGCAACGTGTTGCTGCAAATTAAGAGTGACCAGCAGAAAATTTGGGGAACTTGACTGCTGCAGTTTTTTACAGGGTCTAAGACAGGGTTGAAACACACGTTCTGGTGGGTGACATTTTCAAAGGAATTCTGCTCCTAAGCAGCTTCCAGGTAACTTATAGGACAGCATACAGATGTTTGCTCTGATGTTTTAGGGGAAGTGAAGCTCTTCCGGGAAAAATACGTAACTGTCCCTTTCTGGGGTGGTAGGTGAAGAGCACAAACAGGATTGAATCCTCTACAGAGTGGGATGAAAGAAAACATGGATTGCCTGTCCCCCCGAAAAATAAGCCAGGCTATTAGTATGCACTTGCTCTTCTCGCAGCACTTTGCACAAGAGCAGAGTCTGGAGCAGTGACCCCCTCGGTCCCTGCCAGCTTTCCCACCTTCTCCCAAAGCTGCATATCCCCAGGCACCTGTGGGGAACTACTCATGGTCTCTGTTTAGCATCTGTGGATATCAGGCTGAAATAGATTGCGACAGGACCAGATCATACCCAGCAATGAATCTAGAGAGCTTCAGTCCAAGATCGATGCCTTGTCACAAAAAGCAGCTTTCCCTTAGTTTCCCTTCCCTGCATTTTTACCCAACCTCTCCCCTTGCAATTAGTATGGTAAGTACCAGGTAACTGGGTAGAGAGAGAAAAGGGACCTCATGAAACTTCTCCCCTCTCCTACTGGTTGCTTGTGTTTGCCCAGGACAAAAGTGACAGAGCCAATGAAAGTACCAGCGCTCGGTGGGGCCCTTCCTTTGCGTATACCCTTCTGGGGACACATCTGGCTCCAAAGCCGCAGGAAACGCCTGCCTTCTCTGAAGGCGGGCAGCAAGCACCATATTGCCTGGATGTACCGTGCTGCTCCAGGGTGTGTGTGGGATGGAGGGCTGGGGCTCCCGTCCCTGGGGCCAGACCTCCTTCCCCATGGGATATGTAGGAATCACACAGCTCTCTAACCATGGGCAAAATCTGACTTGTCTTTCTTTCGCATGTCGTATGAGCTGTGTTGCTGTGTCCCTTTACTGGTATAACCCCCTAGAACACCTCAGATGATGTTTGGAGATACTCCTTTTTCTTCAGTCACTTCATATTTTGCTGTAATTTTATTTTTTCAACCCACATGCAAATATTGCAATGCACAGCAATACTCTCCCCTGCTCGTCTCCCTCCCTCCCCCCAGCAAAAGGCTGGCTATAGAAGCTGCACAGTACTGATCTGGTCCTTATCAGATATTAACATATACATGTATTTGCAATGGGACAACAAAAGCAATAAGGGCAAAAAAAAAGGGATTCAAGTGGTGGTCTGAGGTTTTGCTTACAGTAAGAAAGGAGCAGAGCTCTCTTATAATTTAGATGCTGGGGAAAAATCCTTGCTTTGGCCAGGAAAGTCAAAGCATGGATGTTCACTTACAGGCAGTGCAAGGGAGGCTTTAAATACTTTGGTGTCTTTGTCAGTAGGTATTTCACTAGGGGAAAGGACTCGAGCATGTGTGTCTGGGTAGTTAAAGCTGTACATTTCAGGGAGCAGAAAGCAAAAGATGGTAACAGCTCTGCTGTGCTGCTGTTTCACTGGGCACCTCACTTGTGCTTTGCAGGACCAATGCAGGAAAGGGTTGAGGATGCGGAGGGACAGTGTGAGCATGTGTAATGGTCCCGAGAGAAAATGTATTTCTGGAGCACGAAACAGAGGGAGAAATATCAAAAGCGAATATCCAGCTGCAGGTCCTTTCCCCTTCTTTTTCCAGCTTTTGGATGAGCTGCAAAGCCAAGGGGGACTGTTAACAGCCTGGGCCCGTCCATTTGTCTCTCTCTCTACTTCTCTGTCCCTAACCCCCCTCTCTCTCCCCTCCCGCAGCTCCAGAGGGTGGAGGTGCGATTCGCTATGCCAGTTTTTTATTTCCAGCACGCTTGACAGGCTGGGCGAGGAAGGCGTTAATGTTTTCTGACAGGCCCCCTCTAATTGTTGGAGCTTTTCTTCTCTGCCTTTTCTGTGAAATTCTGACTTAGGCGAGCAGCATAACAAAATGCTCTGGCATTGAAATGTGCGCTTGCACTACACTGGGCTCGGGGAAACAGCATTATTCATGAAGATTTTCAGCTGTTTTTGTCTTTTAACTAACCTTTGAGTTTGATCAGAGGCTAGCCGGGCTCCCTTTCTCAAAAGGCGGTCTTGGCAACCCGACAATGGAGCCAAACTGTTTTCCCTGTTAAAGAGATAACTATGCCGTTGAGTTGGTACATGGGGGAAATTAATCTTCAGGCGCATACAAATGATAGCTTTACCTCGGTCTGCAATTGCCTGCATGGGATTATTAATAGGACGGGGGTAAGGAGCAGGAGAAATTCAGTCTGGGGCAGGAAACTTT
>NW_009230878.1:0-1609 GCF_000690835.1 Fulmarus glacialis
CCTCCCTCCCCTGACGCGGGGCTCTCTCTCTTGCGCAGGGCCGAGGTCATCCTGGGAAACATCCTGAAGAAGAAGGGCTGGAGGTACGGCACCGCGGGACGGCGCTCCCTGCCACCCGCAGCCGAGCGGGACCCCTGGGCAGACGAGAATCCTTCTGGTTTTTAAAAATGCTGCGTGTGAGGCGCTGCCGGCCCAGGAGGGGCAGCTGGCGGCTGCGGGGGCCGTGCACGGAGCAGCCAGCCAGGGCTCCCGCCCCAGCCAGACCTTTCAAAAGTGCCGAATCAAAACGCCCTCCTGGGTTTTTGGGAGCAGGCACCGGCTCCACGAGGCTGCGATCGTCAGCCTGCGGTGCTGCCCCGGCTCTTGCACGAGACCATCGCCGCTGTGCGCGGCGCAGTTCTCACAGCTCCTGAGCGTGTCCATCACCTCTTCCGTGCGCCGTGCATGGAGATTATTTGTGTGTCGGCATCTTAGCTGTGTACATAAGACTGTGCATTAAGAATGCAAAGCTGTGATGGGCCTTCATCTTGGGTAGCCTGGTAGGAGATGATACCTAATTTAAATGATGCACATTAGCATATGTTGTGTAGTTTTAAGAGCATTTACATAATCTTTAAAGACCTCCTGTGCGTGTCATATTCAGCCTTCAACTGAAGAGTGGGTCCTAGCGGTGCTCTCTCCAAAATCAGTACCCCTGTGCTAGAGGGATGATAATTCAGTAAGAAACATTCTGCGTACTGTGGATGAAAAAAAATTGAGTCTAGCAAAAGCTGGAGAAAATTTGTGTTATGCATGTACATATCATGTAGTTATGCAGCAGGGTAGTTTGCAAATGATAAATCTTTGATTTAATATCACTTGGGAATTTATAGATTAATTCAGTGAACATGTCAGTCTTGGAGTTTTAATAACTCTGGGAATACTGCATGATAATGAGAAGCACTGGACTTGGATACCGGGAGGGAATAGCGCTGTAGCCCTTGGTTAAGGGCTCTGGAGATTGCTTGCTCCACAATTAAAAATCTGTCTTTTTTTTGCTCACTTCACTTGGATTAGCTTCGGCTTCCAGACACCAGCCTATGGTCGCTGCCTGCCTGCAGTGACCTGAGGTGGGAGGAGAAGGGGCCTGTGGTGAAAAGGATTATAGCGATGTGAGCGCCCGCCGAGCCCGGGGCTGCAAAGCCAGGCACGGCCAAAACCGCGGGAAGGTGCTGCCGCGTGTCGATGGGCAGCATCCCGCTTGGTTACTTATACTGTAATTTTTTTTAACAATAATAATCTTTCTGTTCTGTTTGCAGGAGGTCCAGTCTGGTCATAACAACAAAGCTCTACTGGGGTGGAAAGTAAGTCTGACGGTTACTCGCAATGGCGTTTGCTGCTGCGTGCTTTTCCCTTTTACAGCCGTACAGCCCGGTGGAGATGGGTGGCACCTGGGGGGGGTTGTTGCTGTCGTTTCCTTTCTCCTCATTTTGCCAAGTCTTTTAAGGAGTGGGAGCCTGGCAGAGGCCGGGGTGCCGTGCCGGGTGTGCTCGCCGTCCGGGAGGGGTAACGGGCAGGGTGGAGGCTGCCTCGCCCCGAGATTGCAGAGGATGTCCGAGAAGGCTCAATG